>NW_015112678.1:152197-207204 GCF_001443285.1 Poecilia latipinna | reverse complement strand
AAAAACAAGATTTCTTTTTATTTTCTTTTCTTTTTTTTTTTTCGTCTGCTACCCCCCTGAACAGAACGAAAAAAAAAAAAAAAAAAAACATAATGCTCCGATACGGAGCAATCTGCTGTGTGTTCAATAAGCATCCTAAAACACTTGTAAGTTAGTTTAACGTGTTGCTCTGTATTCATTTAGCAAGTGAAGTAAGATGGAAATAAAATACAAAAACAGTACCTTACTAAAGTGTTCACGTCCTTTGAACTTCTGCGATTTTGTCACCTCGCAACTTAAATTTTTACTGTATTTTATTGAAATATTATATATCATCTCAAAATTGCAAAAATAGCTCTGAATAGGGAGGAAAATCTTAATAATTACAAATCTGAAATGTGTGACATACCTGTGTAGTACGGCTACACAAGTATGTCCAATCACAAATGTCACAGCAGTGACAGGAAAGGGAAAGAAAAATATTAATCAATCATCATCATCATCATAATCCTAATGTTCTATAATACCACTACAATTACCTGTTTTTCTACTATCGTCTACTTCAGCCACCTCTGAGTGAAACTCTGTTCCCAGAGAGCAACCTTTGTCACAGATTGTCATTTGCAGTTTTGTCTGGACTTTGACTAGACCATTCCAACACATACATTTTTGGTCTAAATTATTCCACTGCAGCTTTGACTTCAGTCCCAGGTCTTCTGCAACCTCTAACAGATTTGTCTTCAAAGATTTCACTGAATTTACTCAATTTGTCTTTCCACCTTCACGGGCTCTGCTAAAGGAGAGCATCCACACACCATGATGCTGCCACCACCATAAAGATTACAACTTAAAAAAAAAAAAAAAAAAAGATACATCTGACCAGAGCATCGTATTTGATCTGCATGGCTTGTAACCTGGTCTTTATCCACCATCTGTCAGCATCAGAGTGTGCTTCTTGCTCATTCTGATGCTGTTTGTTCACAAATGTGCATGATAAAAACCTCTGAGGCCTTTGCAGAAAGCTTTATTTATAGATAAAATTACATGCAAACTCTACTCACTGCTTAAGTGTCTTATACATTTGTCTGCACTGGATTTATTTGGAGGTGTCCTATAACATATTTTAATACATTATTACATGCAACACTATAAAAATGTTTCATTTGAAAACCATTTAAAAAAAAAAAAAAAAAGGTGTATCTTAATCTTCCTTTTTCATAGTTACACTTTACTGTGTGTGTGTTGCTCTAGCACCTGAAATCCCAGTGAAATACATTAAAGTTTTCATATTGTGACGTGACAAAGCCTGGAAAAGTTGCAGAGACATGAAGGCTTTTGCAAGGCACTATAAATACTTTTTTTTTGCAGCAGATTAAATGTTCCTTTCAGTCCTCTCCTCTCTTCCAAGTTCAAATTAAATTTGCTTGAAACTGTACCACAGTAGCAGCCAGTGGGCCATTACACAGGTACAGTAATTAGACTCTCTGCCAAATTTCTTTTGTGGCTGCCTGGGCCAGGATTTCTCCTCTGCTGACACATTTGCTGCCAGCATCAGGCACATGAAGCTTCGCCTTTCTTGGAAACGGCTTCAGATGAAGGAAACATGGCGGATAACGCTGAGAAAACGTCTTCTAATACCGTTGCCCGCCTTAGCATGGCTGACATTAATCTCACGTGAACGTTTCCGCTTCTTCAATAATAGTTCAAAAACAGAAATAAAACAAAACAAAAAAAACATTTACTGTTGTTTACAACACAACATTGCTGTCACATCAGTATATGAAAATGTGTTCTCGCTCTGTTTCTGCTAAAGTCACAAATAAGCAAATAATGAGCAAGAGATGAGATGAAAATGAAAACATGCGACACGAAATTGTGTGTAAATGAAAAGAAGAGCAACTGTGCAAATGGAGGAGAAAAGGTTTGTGCACATAAAGCTGTTAGAGGAAACAAGCCTCCAAAAAAGGAAAATAAAACATCCATTAACGCAACTTTTTGAAAACGAACATTTTAATAATCACAGTTACCAAGGCGGCAGGGCTGCACTATCTGCTCATCTTGCTGCGTTTCTTTTAATAACCAGACACACTTAGAGCTGCTTTCTCGAGTTGGCAAACACACTCATTTCTTCCTCAGTGGCCATTAGAGATTAACCGTCTTTGTAACAGCATATGTGCTACATAAACAACAGTTTAGTTAATTAGCTAACAGTGACCTGTATTTCAACGCTAATTTCTTAAGTGCCTGTCAGGTGGACATGTGGCTTTACTTTAATTGATTCAATAATAGTCTACATTGCTGCTAGAAATAGGTGGCAGTGGGGTTTTACTGAATGAACTAACAAAGACTAGAAGAAGAAGAAGAAGAAGAAGAAAAAAATACAATACAGTTTGAGAATAACTTTTCATGATTGAATAACTGCAGAATCAACGAGAATTTGTACTGAGGTTGATAAATAATCGCTAGATTATTGACAAATGCACTGAACAACAAAAATATAGAAGGAGCTTTAAAATCTGTAATCCTCTCATCATTAGCTGTAATGGTTTGCACATCACTTGAGTCTTTCACTTTTAATACAATTTTAATTAGGGAGGGGAAATAAAAGTAGCGTTGTGTGGTCAATTTTCCAATATTTGCAAAGTTGTTACCTGCCAATACTCCCAATACAGATTTTAGCCAATTCCAGCTTTGCTTCCTTTTTAACCATTATTAAATGTGTCATGAAAATAGCACAAATATATATATGTATATATTTTCCTGTTAATTATTAGTTATTTACATTTGGAGCAGAGGTGACATTACATCAAGTGTATGGAAACGCAGCTGCTGTGAAACAGGATTGCACTTTTTGGGAACAGAGGTAGTGATCACACAGTAGCTATAGATTTTGAACAGGATTTTTGACCCAGCTGCTCTTGATCATTCCCGGTTAAAAGCAGAAGCTATCGGGGCCTCTCAGTTACGGAAAGCCTTACCTTTGCAAATTCAACAGGCCTTAGTTTCACAAGAGCCAGTCAGTCAGTCAGTCACCCTGGCGGTGAAAATCATGCCGATTCCGGGCATCATGTGATTTCTCAATGCATATCCATTTAAAATAAGCATATTGTTATATATATATATATTGATAGAGGCCTTGATGGAGGAGATGTGGAATACATTCTGTGGGAATATTATGTTTCACAAACATCGGCCCAGATTTTCCTACTGGTTAAATTCATTATACCTAACATTGCATTTTCTTGAAAAGCGCCATACACCACATATATGAGCAGTAACGCAGATGTACACACATGCATGCTCAAACACAGGCCTCCAGTTTTGCCACAGGATGCTGTTTTCCAGCTGTTTAAACCACAGCTCAAATTAGCTGCTCAGCCATTGGAAGGAAAGGCAGGCAGGATACCAGTAATTACTGTCTGATTGGTAGAGTTGCTGCAATTAGCAAGTTTAAGGCCTGAAGATTTGCATACATATAAAAAGCCCTTGCAAAGTCACATTACAATAAAACAACCTTTTACGATACAATACATTTTCTAAACACTTATTAATATAAATCAATAAGAAACGTCTCTGCAGAGACAACGGAGCTCAAGAAGTTGTTTTTAAAAGTCTACTTTTAATCTGTTTGTCCTCCGATCATGTAAACGCAGCTGAAATACAGCTAGACATGAGACAAAAAACCCCACTGTGGAGCAATTTCTTTGCTCCCTGTATGGCGTTGGTGATTCCTCCCCTGCAACACTACGGAGGCTCTCAGCAGTGGTCCGCCCTTATCATAGCACATTTAACAGGGGGCTAATCCAATCAGGTGGGATAACAGGGTTGCTCTCAGTGAGTGGAGGAGGATCAGGCGAGTGCTCCTCTGCTTCCCATTAGTGTGTGTCTCCCCAGCCGGGCCTGTCCTAATCCCATTTCCCCATCTAAAGCCTTAACCCAAACAAGCACGCAGGACAATAATCTCCGGTCACACTTCTGTCGGCCGCCGTGGGCCTTCTGATGCTGCTAATGGAGGGATACCGGCAGTAGTGCCAAGAGACTGCCAGGGGGGACTAGATGTGGTTTGTTGTTTGCCAAAGAACCATTACATCCACAGCTTTCTTTCTCTAAAGCTTCTCTGCTGTTTGTCTATTTCTCTTTTTAGTAGTGCTGTTTATCTGTTGGTGGTTTGTGTTTCCTCCGTCCCACCAAACACATCCACAAGGGTTCTGGTCCTCGCAGGGATCACTTTTCCAGTTTGGCGTGTCAGCAACGCTGTTTCATAAACACATTTGATTGTAAGTAATCCTGTTGTCCACAACGCTCTCATTTCCATGAGAACTATTTAAACTCTGCATTGTGAGGGACAAGGGGAAGGATTGGAGCTGAGTGGATGCATCATGTGCAATGGAAAAGAAAGTCATTAGACTTCATTTTAGAGGCCTTACATTGAAGAAAAAAAAAAGGGGGAAAAAAAGGAGTTTGGTGAGAAAGATCTTTTGGCTCTCTGTCCTTGTCTTTCTGTCCCAGTCAAAAGCACATGTGCCCCAGATGCAAGGTTCTGATCCAAACCCAGGCTCATCGAGACGCCACCCTGTGTGTATCCCAGATCGCTTACACACTCTCCAAAGACTCTTGGAAAAAAACAGTCATCCGCAAGTCTTATTTCTTTTGGTTTCAGTGAGAAGAATGCAACCCGGCTTTCTAATGAATTCCAACTGCAATGTGTTCAGGACAACAGCGGGTAGCTCAAATAATCCCTCTCAGCTAAGCAGCTACATATGGATCATACTAGAGATGTCAAAGATCTGATCGCGAATATCAGTTACTGGCGGAGGCGTTCCTTTGTGTGTGGATGACCCTGACTCAGCTCAGTTCCCACTGTCTGGTCTTCTGTTACTGTCAATAGTCATGTCTCCCCCACTCACCACACAAACCGGCCGCAACTTCTGCAGTTGGTTTTTAAAAATCGACGCTTAACTTTTATGTTCATGAGTTGCAAAACTCTATTAGAGGTTGTGCTCTTTATTTTGTTGGTTTTATGAAGTGCAACTGTGAACAGTTTTGTACTCCTTACAAGGAGCTTCACAACGAAATAAAGACTATCCTGGTGTCAGTAGCCTCCTGTCTGTCCCTCGGCCTGCCGCGGCAGCTGTGGGTGAAAAAGTGAGCAGCTGAAACGTTAGTAGTTCAATTTTATGATGTTCAAAGCAAAAGGACAGAGTTTATGTAGCAGTTGTTTCCATAACTTTTGTCTGCAAGCCTCAAATTATTAACAAGTCAGCGAATGTGCTAAGTTAGACTTGCGCTTTAGTAAACAATGTTGCATTAAAACATCAGCAAGAGAGCTGTGTTTATTGAAGATTGTAGCTGAATGTGTTAAATCATTTAGTAACTTGTCTGGGGACAAATATCTGGTAATGAAAAAAAATAAATAAATAAAACCCAAATAGACCAGCATTTGGAAATGTCTTGATGAATGAGCTAGTTAGGCACATTCTCAATACTTAAGTAGACCATGTAATGACGAAAAAAGAAAATGTAATTTTTTAAAAGTACCATTGAAATTTATGACATTTCATTGCCAATTTCACTCATGAGTCTTTTTGGAATGACAATAAAATAAGTCTAAGTCTACTGAGTTTCCAAGCAGATATAAGCATTTTTATGAAATTGGAATAATATTGAAAAGTTGATTTACTCTTGTAATTTAATTCACTAGGTGAAAAACATTATATACATTAATTACACACAGATTTACTGTATTTTGCTCAGCCTTTGTTTCTATTAATTATGATGTTTCACTTCCAGCTAATGAAAACCAACATTTATGATTAGAAAGCTACAGACCAATCTTTTAATACAGGTATGTGGACTGAATAATTGTGCTTATTGCATGCTTTAAGGTTATTTTCAAGAGATACCAAATGTCCCTCATTGCAATGCATATTTGAATTTATTAAATATGTCATTGGTTTTAGATTGCAGACTGGGACTGGCCATCGGTACCAACCTATTCTTCAAAAATCTTGGCCTGCACTTCTTGTGGTTGAACTAAAGTGACTTGTTGGCATAAATTTTCATTTGTCTTTGTAATGTGCCTAAATATGATGTTTTATTTTTGTTTTTCACAGAATAGAAATAGCCTTATTTGGTAGTTTTATCAAAATCTGTCAAAGCACAGTCAACCATATGACCAAAAGGAAGCTCTTTTGTTAGATAACGAGAACATGGGTACACATTCATTGCACTTGTGACTTTGGTAATCAATATGAAACTTATACAAAAGCAAAAAAAAAAAAAAGATGTGCATGCACATCTCAAAATCATCCATCAAATCTGCTTGATAATTTTGTTCTCTGATGTTGGTAATTTACAATCACTTATGGCTGCATGATGATGAAGCGGTTGTTTTACTAGCAAACCCACTCCAAAAAGTTCCCTTGGGAGAAAGGAATCATCAATATTATCCTGGATTGTTTCAAAATTGTTGACAGCTGTGGTATGTGGTTGCTGGAGAAGAATGTCTGCTATCTAAATGATCACAAGTAATCAGGTCTCAAAGTCAGCCACCTGCAAAATGTGTGACCTGATTTTACCGCCAACCTTTTCCGTGAACATCAAGGCAGATTTTAATACTAGTTAGTCACCAGGTTATTCACCAAAAACATGTCTATTCGTTTTGTCTGAGATTTGAAGTAATAAAAACTAATTGCTAATTTTAAGCAACGGCACTCAAAGTTACGTTGATGGAGATTAATGGAAACAGATTCACAAATGAATCCCCTATATAGAGCTGGTTCGTTTTTCTTTTCTTTTTTTTTCCTAACTCATTTTATCTAAATAAAAATGAAGTTGTTCGCTTCTCACCTCCCGAATGTGTGTTGTATTTTTAAGTGACAGCACAAATAATTTATTGATTTTGACTCGAATGAAATACTTTTCTGGCAAAGGTTACGCTACTCTTAACTGTTATTGTCATCAGAAAAGTGCTCCCACATGCTGTGGTGTCATTCTGAGAGTCCTGTCAGTCACTTTGAACGCCCCAGAAGTACGAGGACTCCTGCGAAAGTTGTGCAAGGACAAGTCAGAATCAATATCTGCATTTTAAACAAGTCCAGCAAGTGCGATCTCCGTCTCTGTCGGTGCAATAACACAGATAGAAAAACCTGCAACTCGGTTCCCATCATTCATGTTAAGGAGCCTTTCAGTACATCATCAACATTGTTTATGAAGAACATACAACTGCAGGACATGGTGTCTTTGACGATGTTTATTCTAGTTTAGAGACCACTCCACTCAGATTTTTATTGACTTGTTTTAAATTGCAACAGATTTGCTTCTGACTGGAGGTTAGCCTTTCACTGATCCAGGGACTTCTTCAACTTCCAGCAAATTTACTGTGGTTTGACAGCTTTGAGCTCCAGGTACTAGTCCTGATAACCCCACAGAACCGCACTTCAAACTTCGGAGCGTCCCATTTACACACAATAGATACTGCTGGTGCTATAGTTCTTGTTCTGTACCACTGGCTTTTAAATGATGCCAGTAGTAATGCTGAATTTGCATCTGTTTTCAGACAGACAGTCGTGGCTTAACGCCAGACCAAAAGGATTCCCTGTGTTTGTTGTCAAATCTCACTTGCAGTTCAAATATTCAACACCAGAATTGTCAGAAAAAAGGCATTATTCAATCCGCGTTGCAAGTGTCATATTCTTACTTAACTACCTCTAGAAATTTCTGCGCTCTGACTTTCCTATTATTTCTTTTCCAACCAAACTGATGTAACCTGATGAAATCTTAATCTATATTATAAATGCTCTGTTCCCGAAATTTCCCACCTTGCAACAACCCCCAACTCTTATGCTCATCGAGAGGATTCGCCTTTCCCATATGTCAAACCTCTATTTGAAATACTCGGTGCATGAAACAATGTTGGCATTGCATTCGCGAAGCTTCATCATCCCCAACTGTTAAGGAATTGCTTTTGCCCTCTGAACAGTGTGGTGCCTGTGGATCAATTTCCTGATGCTCCCCTTTCAAAATATACTCAGCGGTCCCGGCGGACGTGACACTGTGCGCGCGAGGGCAAAGAGAGGGAAAGGGATGGAGGAGGCGAGCCGGGCCCTGGAAGTCTCCACCTGGTGGGGCGGTTGAGGGCCAGCAAGAACTCCCCACAGAGCACAAAGCCCGCCTTGTGTAAGATAAGCGTTTGGCACCGGGAGGGCCTTACGGCACTATTTTCATAATCAGAGTCAGTTTGTTTTCTTTAGGCCTCAGAGTCTGAGGCTGTCAGGAGAGCAGCTTGCTGGCAGCGCTGGAGGTTGTGTTTGGTAGCACCGATTGAGGAGAAAAGGGTGTTTCTTAAAGGGCAGGTCAGGCGTTTTAGTGTTTACCTCCTGTTTGGCTTTATTTGCTTACCTCACTGATCCCTCCGCCCGTCAGACGGATTTTCAGCTTGGGGGTTAGCTTAGACGTACCTCCTCTTCAACCCTGACTCGAGAGCTAAATGCTCGTTATTTATGTTTGAAGGTCTTATTACAACTGCATAACTTACAGCAAAGTGTAAACAAAAATTAAAAAGCAACAAGTCGAATTTTAACAGATACGGTTGCTGACAATTGCAGTAAATATTTAATTCGTCATAAATATTTTGTCTTTGATGCTGAAATAGATCCTGCACATTTTCTTTAAGCCTTCACCATGCAAACAACACCCATGTTTTTGTTTATTTTCTATCCTTTGGCAGTGCAGTTGTGTAATATTTTGTGCATGTTTATAGTGAAAAAAAAAAAAAAACCACTGCGCAAAACATTCCGAGTTACAAGAATATTTTTCTTGGTAAAGCCTGTTTGGAAAATAGTGCTGCACTTTAATTAGAAACAGAAGATGAGATTCCTTCAGCGTGTATTCAGAGTTAACAATACGGAAAGTAAGCAAAAGTACTGTTAATTTTTTCTTCTTCTTTTTTTTTTTCCATGAAAACATGAAACTCAATTTATTCGTCATGCTTATCTAATTCCGAGTTGAAATTCCATCGGTTTTGTTACAAACAGGTTTCTTGATTTCTCTCCTCTTTCCACAGTGCGACTTGGCCCGTCAGAAGTGGCCGTCCGCCAGGACTCCTCTCAGCTCACCTCCCTGAAGATTCCTGGCTCTACAGAAACAGGAAAGGGTAATAGTGTTGCGCTGGTTTTCCTCTCTTCTATCTGGATCCCCATTACTTTCTCATTCACTGAATAAAATAAGGAGGAAAAGCAGATGTCAAATAACATACTTGTGGAAAAATGGACCCGAGCCATAAATTAAACCTAAAGTATACATTGTATTTTGTACATTCAAGTAATCCGAGGAGAGAAAAAAAAAGAAAGAAAAATCAGTTGTATCATAAAATATTTTGGAATAATATTCACACTATTTATTCCCCCCCGCCCCCCCTATTTTTAACATTACAACTACAAACTTAGTGGAAGGAAAATAATACAATTTTTTTAGGCTTTTGCAAATAAAATCCTAGAAAGTATGGTGTGCATTTGTATTTAGCTGTTGTTACTCATACTAAATAAAATCCAGTGCAGTCAGTTTCTTTTAAAATTCACCAAGTTTTTAGACAAGGCTCGCCTGTGTTCTGCATTCATTCTGACTGAGCTTGAACTGTTGTGCGGAGGAGAACTGGCAAACATGTCAGCCTGTAGATGTGAAAAGCAGGTGGAAACATACCCCAAATACTTGCAGCTGTCACTGCGGTGAAAGGTGGCTCTACAAAGTGCTGACTCAAGTGGACTAAATACAAAATGCACAGCACACTTTTTAAAATTTTATCTGTGTTAAAAAACCTGTAAAGTTGTGTGTGTTTTTACCTTTTCTTCAGAAATTCTTCTTCTATGTCCAGAATATAAAATCCAAGGGCCTCCAGCTCTTTTTTAAGCCATTTTAAGGGATTTACAGTTATAAGAAAACAAACTTTTAATTTTTTTTCCCCAAAATGTTTCCACGACAAATAAAATATTAAAATCAGATTTCATTCCCGCTAATTGTCACATGGAGCCGATTCCTCAACCCAAATATTTTGTTTTCTGAAGGGCAGCAGGGTCAAAGGACATTTTTTATGGAAGAGGGATGATGACTATCAAAAGGTGAAAAAAAAACAAAGTGGTCATTCGTCTGAAACTAAAATATTGCAGTGAGAGGGTCATCAGTGTTCTCTGTCTCTGCTGAAGCTGCAACGTCTCTCCAAAAAGGTGGACAAACACGCAGTCAGACGCTCAAAAGTTTCCGAGTGTTTAGAAGTCACTTCACCCCTGGCCAAGCCTGTGGTGAAGCCACCCAAGTCTAGTCATATCAGTGGGATCTGCTAACTAGCCCCCGAGGACACTGCCAGGTTTTTATAGTAAATTGTGGAGTGAACCACAACTAAATAAAAAGAAGATAGGCTTCCTCTGACTTCATAGCATTCTGTGGTCTACATTTTCCTGTGAGTTCTGTTTTGCTTTTGACTCTTTCCATCCTCGGCTTCTCCTTTCATCTTCACTCAAAAATGCATCTGGATGAACCATTCCTCTTCGTAGCGTTTTGCCAGTCTCTTCAGCTCTTTAAAACAGTGTTTTGACGTTACAGGATCGAAACCAAAGATTTAGTATGATGAAAGTCTTAATCTGTTCAAGAAGTCTGTAAGTTATCTGTAATCACAATAGAGCCACAAATATTTTTCGTAGATTGCAGGGTTTTCTTTTTCTTTTTCTCTCTCTCCCTTGTTCTGTTCTGCGGCTCATCCAGGCAGTAAAATATGATCATCTTATCTCGTTTTGTATCTGAAGGGAGGCAGTGGCGAGGGCTCGAGAAAACTCCCGCTGAGCACAGATGTGGACAGCTGCAGCCAAAAGCACCAGCTCCGTTTGCCAAAACACAACTGTAAAACTCTGCCTGCAATAAGTAACCATGAAACCAAAACATCTCTTTTTTCTAACTGTGGGATCAGCCATGAACCTGAGTCACACAAGGGGACTTCAGGGGACCACTCAGGCCTGATTGAGTGGAAAACCTTCAAGTAAGCGAAGTTTATATTGGACTAAGGAACTTGTGTGCAGAATGAAGTCATTCAGCATACAATGTAGTTTCATATATTTTCTCTTTAGTATCGTGAGGCACCCATCCCAAAGAGGCCCGGTCAATGAATACAGATGCGCAGCATAACATTACTGTAAACTTTCTTTGGCCCGCATCAGACCACGATGCATATTTTTTATTTTACCATTTTCAAAAACAAATATGTGAAGTGCTGAGTTTTGCTGTTGCTGCCAGTGATTTTCTCAGCCCGGTGCCCAACTGCTCGGCTCCGAGGCCGGGTGAAGGAGAATAAAGTACAGGCAGTACTTTCTCATTCCCAGGATTGACTTCATACTTTTGCTCCAACCCGCTGTGGTTTCACTTGATATGCAATGTGCAGCCATAAATTAGGTGAAATTCCTGAATGATCAGTTTTGTTTAAATAGTAAAATGGTAAATGGCATATACTTTTACAGCGCTTTATCAAGTCTACAGCATCCCAAAACGCTTCACATACACACACACACTCACACGCTGACGGGGGTGTAAGCTACTACATTGTAGTAGCTACCACAGATCTCTGGTAGAGGTGTTGCACCGGCGTCACCAGGCCCGCTGATCACCCCCAGCCGGCAAGGGGAGTGAAGAGTCTTGCCCAAGGACCCAGCGATGGAGACGGGTTTGAATCAGCAACCCGCTAATTGCAGGTTGAACTCCTACCACCCCTGGAAATTACAGAATTTAAAATTACTTAAAAAAGATCATTTATGAATCACAAAGAACCTACGGTTTTTAAATTTAGTTTTCAAATAAGACAATCGTTATGTTTCTTTTTGCCATTTTGCCAAAAAGTGTTACTACATCAGATCGATTCTTTCCTCGCTCGTTTGGGCGAGCAGCCATGTTTCAGTATAGGCTCAGAGTCTTGTTATACCTTTTTTCCAAAATTATTTACTGGTTGGGTGACTGGAAGGCAATTGGTTGTACTGGATTTATTTAAGGGTATTAAATTGAAGGGGTTGGAATCACAGCATTTCACCATTTTTATCTGTAAATCACATCTAACAACCACATTTTCCTTTAACTTCATGAAAACAGACAACTTTGTTTGGTCTATCTACAGTAACATAGAGACTACCCTATCAAGTTTCTTTTCTCTCTGGCTATTTCTCTGTTGCACACCGACTCACAAAGAAACACACACACACAGCGTTTT
Source organism: Poecilia latipinna (assembly GCF_001443285.1). NCBI lineage: Eukaryota > Metazoa > Chordata > Actinopteri > Cyprinodontiformes > Poeciliidae > Poecilia > Poecilia latipinna. The sequence goes on along the minus strand of NW_015112678.1, from coordinate 194,984 downwards.
TTTTTTTTTTTTCATCCGGCCGTTTTCTCATGTAATGTGACCTGGAGAGGCGCCAGAGAGCCCGTGGAAGGTCTGTGGCCTGAGGCCTGCCGACACCTCTTTGCAGTCCTGTTGAAATGTTTATTTATAACTCTCTTCCAGCTCCACCTCCCTCTATCGTCTGCCAGCCACCATGCCAATCCAAACACACCAGGCCTCTCCAGACTGATCCAGAGCATGATTTCAGAAAGAAGAGAAGCCTTTCCCTTCTTCCTTCCCCCCCTCCCCTTCTCCAGCCCGAACTTGCCCACCCTTTCCTGCCTCCCACTTTTCTAAAGAGTGACACTTTGGGAGAGAGAACTGAGCGCACACTGAAAGCGAGAGGAAAAGAAGGAGGAGGGAGGGCTGGATGGATGGATAGAAGAAAAGAGGAGGGGGGGGGTGTAGAGGTTTCCTCCATGCTGCAGAGGCTGCTAAATTGGTTTCAGAGCAGCAGTTGGACTCCGGGGATGTGTGGCACACACTGCCGACTAGCTGTGTTTGCTTTTGTGGGGTGTAGGAAATTTGATCACTATCCTTGTTGCCAACCCACATCCCACCCGTCACCACCACCGAGAATGAAGGGGGGGGGAAAGAGGACAGTCATTCCTAAACAGGTATCAGTGATACATCTGTAATAGGAATAACAAACATTAAGTCAGGGTAAAGGAAAAAGTGCACATTTCACTCAAATGTTTAATGGTTACATCATACCACATGAAGAATCATCTTGTTAGACAGGAAGTAACTTGTCTGTGGAAGGTGGAATGATATATTGAATCCCTGGTGAGTCCAAGGTTGAAGGCTCACTAAATGTGTTCAACTGGGCCGGGCCTTCCAACGCCGTGCAGACTGGCAGGCAGAAACGGGGCCGTGGGGAAATGCAAGTCACCCAGGAGATCTCAGGTGCTTTGAGGCCGAATTTCTGCTGCCGCACAGCTCACTGGGAAAACTCAAGAGCAATCTGCTTAAGGAGAAAACTTTTGTCCAAAACAGCTGTTCCAAATTATTAACATAAGTTATTCATTTAAAAAAAAAAAAAAGTGTCTTAGTTTGTTGCCCGAGGAAGAACTGCAGTTTAAAAAAAAAAAAAATCTGAAATGTTTACCTTCTCGTAGCTGCGTGATGGTATAGACGTCTTCGCAACGCGGCCCTCTCTGACTCAGCCGCCGAGACCTTGGAGATTCATCTGCAGTAAATGTTGAAATATCTCCCAGCCATGCGAAAAGAGAAACATATACCATATTATTTCCAGTCAATCAAAGGAGCTACTGACTGCTGAATAATACATAATTGCATCAAATATTTAGTCCAACCTCAAAAAGTGGAATAGCAGTACATTTGAAAAAGGCCTATTTGTTCAGAAGACAATGTCCATGCAATTAAATGACGTGGGCAGTTTTAAACGTCATATCATAAAAAATAAAATAAAAAGTTGGCAATAAGGCATATGCAGGTGGCTTGCAAAACACAGATTTTCAGCTGGAATTTTTTTTTAATACTTTCAGAAGAGTAAATTATTTTCCATCTCAGTTTGTGCAATACATGTGTGGACAAGAGACCTAGAATCGATGAGAAGTAATGGCATCGATGCTCTCTTTGCATGTGAGTACTATTTTTTTCTGTATTGGGGGGGAAAAAATAAAACAAAGAGTGTTTTGTTTGTTGAAGACTATCTGGGCCCAAGTCACCGCTTCCATAAAGCACAAACCACTTCTGTTTAATTATCACTGCTTATTAATGTGTGTCTGTTTCAAACACGTCATGCAGACGCCTTATGAGCATGCATAAAAATTGAGCCGATTTTAGCGCCAGGTCTTCATTGCTCTCTCAAGACAGGTTGCTTGCGTTGCATCTGAACACACTTGCCTTAAATTGCATGTATATGATGACAAATCCTTTATCTAATTTAGCGTGTGTTTTTGCAGCCCGCGACACATTCTCCTAGTGAATAAATGATCCACCGAGTGTTATGAGGACTTCGTATGTGTGTAACTGTCCAAGTACGGGCGCATTGAGACTGCAGAGAAGTTGATTGCGGTTTTCTGTTTGTGTGTTTGTATTCCTGTTTATCATGAACGAATCCTCTGGGGCTGCCGTCTCCACAGTAACCATCTCTCTTGGTGGTCTGGCATTAATAGTCTGTCTGGTGTTGATGATTTAGATATGGTGAAGGACAAAATAGAAATACTTCAAAAAAAAAAAAAAGAAAGAAAGAAAAGTTGGCCCGTAAAATCATTTAACAACCTGGAATAATAAACACCTCAACAAGTAAATGAATAATCAGTAAATCAAGGGGTCAGTTTAAGCAACCTTTTTTTTTTTTTTTTTCCCCCCATGCTTCCTTGTGTGTTGGTAAGTGTGTGTGTGTGTGTGTGTGCGTGTGTGTGTGTGTGTGTGCGCGTGTGTGTGTGTGTGTGTGCGTGCGTGCGTGTGTCTGCCTGTGTGTGCATTTGAGCATTTGGTGTTTGTTTTTCCTCTTTGTCTCATTTCTCCCCCCACCTCTCTGGAGTGAAGAGAAATTGAGAAACCAATCTAAAATCCATCAGGACTTCCCTGCCCACAAGCCCCTCTCCCTCTAAACCCGCTCCTCCCCACCTTCTCTTCTCGCCCAACCACCCAGCACCCAACACACACGCACACACACACACACAAACAAACCACTCTTGTTTTTTTGTGTTGCAGGCGTCTGGAAATTGGATGAGATGTTCGTTTAGCGGGCAGCTGGTCTGGGGCCGATATGAATTGCGTTTCCCCACGCCAGGAAAGGTCAAGCCCCCTCGCCTTGACGGAGTGCATCAGCCTATTGAGTGGCGCTTTAGTCCATTTACCAGCAACCAATGGCACGACGGCGCATGGGAGAGAGCGAGGCACAAAAACTCTGTGTAGTAAAGAGAAAAGAATGACAACACGTCAGATATAAATTCATTGTTTCTCATCACCCAGCTGGGGCAGGAATGGCTGGGAGTGATTGCTGGGGTGGGGGGAAGTGGGAGAGGAATACTGCCATCTGAGTGGGCTTTGCATGTGTGAGAAAAGAGATGAGCACCCCTCCTTTACCAGCAGTGACACAACATTTGCCTTTGGTGCAAATGTTTAAAACTAAAACATGCAAAAAAAAAATAGGTAATTGTGGGAATTTGGTTAAAAGAATTATTGAGCTTTTTTTTTTTACTATCATTTACCAAGTAACAGAGTGGTTCTCAAACCATAAGGTTTTTAAAACTCCCCCCCTTTATTGACACCTATAACCTACATAAATGTACTAAAAAAAAAAACCTGAGATGGTAAACCCTTGTTTTTATGTCATGTACTAACTGTATAATCTTAGAAAAAACATGAAAAAAATAAAAGAGGTGTATGTGAAGAAGTGTAGTCAATGTCAAGAAAGTTGATAAGAAATCCATTAGCAGACAGTTCAGTTTTCTTCCTGGTGGATTTTATTCTTTGACATTTTGTTTTTATGACATCATCAATCTCCCAGCAGCCAAAATCTTACTGGTTTTACACAGAATTGGAAACACCCTGGCATTTCATCAGTGTGTACCATTAGAAAATAAGTCAAACCACATAACAAAATCTTAACAAAGAAACAGCAATAAGGTCATTAATTCACAAACTCATTTACCTAAATGGCATGGTGCAAGTTAAAACATTTAATGCAAGGCAGCTGAACAGATTACTTAAAAAAAAACAATGCAATACAAAAAGAAAACCCTTCACTTTGTTCTACCCAGTGATGCAATCAGTGACATCATGCACCAATTTAAGCAGAAAATGCTGGCCCGTCCCACACACCTGTTCTGGCTTTGTAATCTAAAGGGACAAACAATGGTGAGTATAAAAGAAACAAACAAAAAGAATTTGCCAAAAATGTGCATTGTAACAGAATAAATATGCAAATGGATCAACGGTTCAGTAGTGTTACCTTTAAAAAGAAACATGCACTGATGCAAAGTGCAACGTAATATAGGTAATTGAAGTGAAGTTAAAACAGCAATGTTTAAACTAAAGTAACATGATCAACTAGAGAAGGATGAGGGAATAAATAAAACATGTCTAAGGGACAAGTGGTGAATAAATACTAACTTAACCACTTTGTGACTGCAAAAGCCTGCTTTGCTGCTTAAATATCCACCCTTAAGACTACTATTAATAATCTGCTTTCTACTTTTGATTTAACTTCAACACCTTGTCTTTATTACACACATCTAACATTGATTATAGTGCATCTGATTAGCCTAATTCAGCTGTCTAAGGGGAAATGAAATCAGCTCATTTGCAGTAGGTCTTTTTGCCAACGCCATGCATCGAGGAGAAGCTTTAAATTGTCTAATCGTGCAGGTTTATGAGCCAGGAGGAGAGTTTCACTGTGTACACACCATACACAAACAATGGGACAGGCTGCACAATATCAGAAAATCATGTAATGGCAGCATCATGAGAAAATAAAGTGATGATGATCTCAGTTGCAATTGATGTAAGTTTTTCTTACTCCCGCCTTGTTCATGTATATTTCCAACTCTGTTAGTGTTCGAATCTGGGACTCTGTAATCTGTGTCAGGCATGAAAATGATCTTAATCAAACAGGCTGAATGTCTTATTGACATGTTAAATGTATAGTCATCATACTGTAGATATTAGTCAACAATTATTGCATTCTAAACAGTCTTCTACAATCTTAATGATATGTTGATGACTATATACTTGCAATATATTGTACGACAAAGTTGCTAATTTGGAAAGAGCTGAATCCGCTGTTCTCATCCCAAACTTTGTCATGTCCCTCAGTGTCTGTCGGCTTGTCTGGGGGCAGAAGGTTTAGTTTCAATTTAAATGTGGATCCAAAATAATACATTTATTTCTACAACAAAAGAGCAGATCATGAAAACTAACACTGAAATAAACCAGAGACGAACACTTAGTTCACACTACGCAACCCTGCATGATGTATTTAGTGACAAATGATAAGGTCTTTTGATTATTCTGGCACCTAGAGACCACAAAATCCAAATAAAAGCTGTCTCATCTGGAGTAAGTAGGCGTTTCTTGATACCTGGGCTTCCAGAAAACATTCATCCATCCTGCAACCGTTCATCTGGTTAAAGCTGTTCTTGAACCTTCTGTAGAGAAACAACCGCAGATGATAAACAAGAAGAATGCTATTTAGCCAAACTGTAACAGAGAAAATGCTCAAAAGGTTGTCTGGTGCCGTCAGACTCTTTGTACCTCATAAACAAAGAAACCCGATGATTTATTCATTTAAACATGTATTTATCTAATTACCTTGGATGTCCTTATAGTGATGCTTCAGAGGGGAGTTTCACTTTTGGCTCATTCTATTAAAAACAGATTTGGTACAGTCCATCTCAGGAGGTGCCTGCATATTTAGCACATTAGAGGTAAGATGGAGGATAGAGATATTTTATAACAACCAATCTGTTAATTTTATCTCTTTTAAAGCGACGTAATCCTTGATTACGTTGGCCAATCCCCTCTCCCCTCATAATACACAGTTTGTCTTTGAAAATAAACTTTCCAAATGCCTGCTTTGTTGAAGGAAATGACACACTCCCCAAGTAAAAACAGAAAAGCTGGAAACAGACATTTTAAATGTGTTGGTACAACTATTGTGCAGGACTTGTATCATTTTCTGCTCCCCCGCCCTTCCTCATTTTAATACATGCAAGAGGAAAAGAGGTTGCTTTCCCTTTAATTTTCATCCCTGCATATCTGGGGGAGTTAAGGCAAAGCAATTAAAACAAAGGCATATTTAACATGAGGTTAATGATTGGCTGACCCTGCAGTCAGCACAGTGACAATATCTTAATTATTGAGAAACCTAAAGTCATTATGCCTACGAATGGCCTGAGGAGCATCTCTATTGATTGGGATCCAGTCCCATTACAGGCCCAGCCAGGACCATTGAAGCCCTTATTATAGACACTCTCTCTTTCTTTCCCTCTTTGTGTCATACAGAAAACTTTTTAAAAATATTTAAACTGATCACTTTTATGAATTATTATTTTTTGGTTCTCGTTATTTCTACTTTATTTCTGCGACCTTGTTGTTGTTTTTGTTCATCAGTGTTTTTGTCCAGTTTGTGGTTAGACTCTTTTGGTGTAAGCCAAAGGTTCTCTATATTTACAATGGCCACTGCTATTTCTTTTTAATTAATATTTAATAATCTGAAACAAGGTATCAATAGTTTATAATATGCATGTAAGATTATACTGCTGTTTCCCTGTTGCACTGTACCATTGCATGCTTAAGTTTCCCTTTTAACTTTAGTTCATTAAAATAGTTTTAGTTTAAACCTCACCTTTAGGCTGTGTTCACATAGCAGGTGTGATGCTCAATTTTTATTTTTTATTTTTATTTTTTTGCTGAAATCCAATGTATTTTTTAGGCGATTGTTTAAACCACTTATTTACCACATCTGCCTTCTTCTGGTGCAGAATTGTGACGCATGTCTTGCATCTCAAATGTAAAAGTGAGAGAAAATGCAACAAGACCGTTCAGACTGCATGATTTGAAAACTATCAGATACATATCCCTTTTCAAAACCACAAGTCGTACAAGTCGGATTTTTATTTCTGTTTTGGGGTAAAATGCAATTTTGGTTGCATTTGTCTGGACTGTACATGTAGTCTTAGTTTACTTTGTGCATAGTTGTATTTTAAGCGCATGATTTCTTGTGGCTCTGTGTGTAGCAAGATCCTGGACACTACCACTTTGTTCCACTGTAGACTGTGTGTGTAGCTGGAATTACATATGACTAGTGTATAGTATGCAAGTTACACACTTTTAAATATCAAATCATTTCAGTAATGCATTATAGAAATGTTTTCATGCACCAAATATTATAATGAATACATTTTAATTATTAATAAAAAAAAACCCAATGAATAACTATTGCATATTTTTATACAAAAGCAGTCGCAAATCACATTACTGACCCAATAAATGGCTGAAATTTAAATTTCCTTGTAAGTAGTATTGGGAGTTATTAACAATTATATCTACTTTACATGTACAGGGAACACTCCTTCTGTTTATCGTAGATACCCCCAAATGTAAATGTAACTTTGGTGTGAAAATTCACAAAATAGATTTTTGCATGAACTTCTGTGATGGGTTAATGATGTATCCAGGTGTAACCCACCTCTTAACCAATGGCAGCGCAGCATCTACTTATCCTTGTAGGACTAAACCAGAATAACCAGGTATAAATGATGAATGGACCTGTGGCCTTATTTACACTGGACCTTGATCATGGCTGCTCTCAAACAAGCCTATAGGTTCAGGCTTCAGATTGAACTATTCTGAATTCCTTATTGGCAAACAAAAAAAAAAAAAAAAAAAAAAAAACAACGACCGTTGACTAAGACAGGCAAGATATCGGAGTAAAAGTAGGAGTCTCAACCTTTAAAACTTCTCCTGTAGGACAAAGATTGGTAGATATAATGTAGGCATGTCTGCACATCTCCATGCACTAAATGTTTTTGATCATTTGTTCTTTACACCCATTTATCCAACAACCAATAGCTACCCAATTCAGCCTATAGTGGGAGGCCAGTGAGTGAGACTTCATATTGTCATGAGTGTTTCAAGATAAATACGGAGGCCAGACGACTTTTCCACCGTCCCACCGCTTCACTCCCCATGTGGGAGTGAAGCTGCATGGGGAGATCTGAGATGTAATTACCCAATCAGTGTGTGCCATCCTTATTAAAACACTGCTAACAGAGCTCCATTATTGAAATACCCCCCACCGGACTCTTCTTAATTCATTAAATAAATTAGCACCAGCACCTTTAATAATTCATATGATGTCTACATATTTTCCTTCCCCACAGAGGGTAACTATGACAAAAAAAAAAAAAAAAACTATGGCAAAGAAGACAAGAACTGAAAAATGATAAAGAACTGGGTAGAGTAAAGAGTCAGTGTAAATGACTTTGTGTTTAAATTAAGAAAAATTAGTAAAATGGCTCTTACATCATCTGAATGGCTCATTTTAATAGTTTAGGTCATTATGCTATTCTTTTTGTTTCTAACAAGTGCAGTCCAACAATCCTATGACACCAACGTGCAGGTACCGTTAAGCTAATGCTAGCTCATGTGAAGAGGCATATCTTCATTTTTGTGTCACTTGGCTTCCTGATTGTCTCCTGTGTCCCTCTCTTTTGTGATGCATTATTGTGCTAATGAGTATATCCTTGAGCTAGGCGAAGAAGCTAAAAGACAAATCCAGGGAGGTACCAGACAGGGGGGATCTCGCTGTGTCTCTATGTATCTTTAATTGACACATCTGGATCTCTAATGAAATATTTACAGCCTCTGACGATGGCTCGGTGATGCGTGGCGATCAACGCTGCGTTGCCGACGGTGAACTCGACACGCTTCTGTGCTTGTGAAGTCATTAGCGCAGGTCCACTCCTTCCACAATCCCATACTCATGCAGATTTCCTGATTGCACACAAAATGTTAATGTGAAATAATGATTTTAAGGTTGTTGGTTTTTTTTATTTCTTTTTCCTATTTTTGGTGTATATATATTTTTTTTAAGGCAGAGTTAAACAATATTACAGGATGCCTTCTAGTGAGAAAGGTGATGTTCAAAGCAGATTGAATCTTTAAATATGAAAAGTGTTTTTCCTAAATGATTTATTCAACTTTGCACTTTTTCCCCATTTTGTCATGTTACAACTTTTAAATTAATGTTATTTGTATGGCATGTATGACAAAAGTATGGCATGGATATCTATTCAGTAGCCCTTTACTCCAATACCACAAGTTTGAATTCATTGCGATTCATTCTGCCAGCAGTTGCTAGTCTATAATTCCTGCAATAAGAAGTCCCATTTCATTTGCAGTTTGCCACAAGTTTTGTGTTAAACGCGTAATAATTACATAAGTTAATCGCGGCACTCTGCTGAGAATTTCTTCCAATTAAACTTTGTGGTGGTAAATCTACAGCCTGGACACATAATCTGTAAAACATGGTGGAGGCAGCATCATTTTGCAGGTTCTTTTTTAAAGTAATGACGGATAAAGAAAGTTCATGGGAAGATGGATGGACCTATGTACAGGGCATCCCGGAAGAAAAAGCTACAAAAGACTTGAGATTGAGCTATAATGCAAGGATTAGATTAACACAAGTCCACATATCAGAATGGCCTACTCAAAGTCAAAATCCAACTGAGAATGTGAGGCACCGTCTGAAAACCAATGTTGATGATTCCAGCCAGACCAAGCTTGAACTGTGTTGTCTGAAAAAACTTTAAATCTTTAAATAATCTGGAACTGCATCTAAAAAAAAAAAAACTATTTTTTTTTCCACCTCTCAACTTTGATTTGGCTTATCGCATAAAATCCACTGAAGTTCGTGTTTTCGATGTGGAAAAAAATGTTGGGGAGTCTCGGGGCAGAATGTTGTTTATGTGCTGCATGTCTTGGCTCACATTTGGAATTATGAAAGTATTCAAAAAGCATTTTTCTGTGTGAGTAATGCCTTCTACATCTGTATTTCTATTTGTGTAAGTGAACTGTTTGCCTATGGATGGAAGTTCTCCACTAAACATGTGAATATATAAGAGTGTGTGGCCTGTTTGCGTGTTTACTGTGCTTTCTAATTGTGTGTCTGCGTGTGTGTGTGTGTGTACCACGGCTGTCGGGATGTGGCGGCCCTCTCAGCCATGTCATGGACAGCTTCGTCGAGGGTGGCAGCCGGGGAAAATGATGATGATGAAATTAAAATTCTGCGCCTGGCAGAAGGGGCTGCCGCGATTTCACTGGCGGCTGTGCGCATCGATCTGTTCCAGCATTTGACTTTCAACCATGACAAAACTGTGGGCAAATTAATTGTTCTCCAGGATATTAGGCATCAGAGTCCATTAATCCTCTCTGGAGCACCACGCCGCATGAATACTAATCGTCTTTCCAGGCAGCCGTCTCATCCCTCGCTCCCTTCTCTCTTTTTCCTCTCCTTTTCTTCCTTATCCCTCTTCTTTTTCCCCCCCTGACTTCCATTCTGCTTCATCCAAACTATTCTTCTCTGTTGTGTCTGGTCTTGAAGCTCTCCAAGCTTGATTCTTTTTTCCAAATCTTTTAAAGTTTTATCTTCTATTATTTTTCTTTCTACTGACAGCAAAGCTAGAATTGGAGCGTTTTAAAAGTTTAAAATAAATCATTTTAAAGCCCATTGCGTTTTTTTTTTTGTTTAACAAATTGAAACAGGAACAAAAAAAAAGTTGTTTCGAAAAAAACAGATATGGGAATTCAAATTACACACAGTAGTTGTGTATATTTCATCAAAATTACTTTACCCAGATAAGATTGCACTAATGGTGTAGTATTCGTCTCTGTAAGGATCAGCTTGGCATTTGAGGGAGAGAGGGGAAAAAATGGCCCCCAACACCAATTATGTAAGATATTAACACATTAGCCGGAGCAAGATCTAATTGGATGGCAGCCCTGTGCACCATGACAACAATCACCCAGACCCTGTTTATCTCGTAATTGATAGTGTGGAGCTTAAGCAGCAGATGCATCAAAAATTCATACAGCGAAATGAGGACTGGTCCCTCCATTCAGGCCAAATATTGATTAGTTTTTATTTTTTTCCTCCATCTGACCAGGTAATTTTTAGAGTTTTGGGATGAGCTTCTGTTATTGGCGTCTAACTGTGCTCTGATGGATGGCCGAAGGGCTGTGGAGGTAATACTGTTAATTCTCTGACATTCAGGGAGGCAAGGTTGGGGGTGTGAGCACTGGGTGGGGTGTCATGGGTCCAGACACAATATATTCACAGCCTTTCCTTATTGGCAAATTATCGTAGTTATTGGCTATTTCCTATAATAAATATGTATGCTGTTGATAGGTTTTTTTTTTAAAGTTAGAAATAATTGGTTTCTAGTGCACTGTTGTGGATATTAGCCCAAGGGAAAAGGTCCAGCAACATCATAAATTAATTTAAAAGGCTTCCTAATAATTTTTTAAAGACCATTAAACACCAAAGGAAATGCGGGACAAAGGATACCAAACTAACGATATTATTGCCGTATATATCACCACTGAGTCATTCACAATACCATAAGGAGATTCCTGGAATTGGTAGTTAATGTACAAATAGCGTTAAATTGATTGAATGTCGATCAGAATTATTTGTGGCTGGGTAAATCTTAGATTGATGTAAACCAAGACCAGAGCAGACTTCTACATTCTTGAAATAACTCCAGGTTCAAAAACATAATTGTGGCTAATGCAGAATTTACTTTATGAACCTTTAAGCTGACTTCATGTTCACACTGATTATTTGCGAAAGAGCCCATGAAAGACCTCCATAGGAAAAGGAGGTAGTTAACCTAGTAAAAACCATTCCTTCGTACTGCTCTTTGCTAGAGGTTCTGGGATCTCAGCTGCTGAGAGACAATTACTGCCTGCTGATGTGGACTTTTGTTGAAGTTTTTTAAATTTTAGCCAATCGCTAACGTTTGCCTGTGACGTGTGTAATGTGCCAGTTCAACAGTATGAAGCTTACAGAAAATGACCTGAGTTGTAAACAACTATCCTCCACTGTGAAGGGAAAAGTACCGAGCCAAACAATGCAGCTATCAATGTTAATTCAAGATTTGAAAGTGTGGTCAACACGGCCTGAATGGTTCACTTCCTCCGCTGCCATCGCTAAAATTACAGGCAGACTATAATTCTAAAACAGTGGCATCATTCACCACTTCACCGTCTGTTCACTGATTGGCTAGAGAGAAATTCAACAGGAGAAATCCCAGACTGAGCTGTGTAGCGAGATTAGAATCAAGTGGAATAGGAAGGAGGGCCAGGACAAGTGTAACATTCATGGGTTTCTTTGTAACCTAGTTTTTCAAACATGTCAATGTTTGAAATCTTTTAAGCTACAGTGGTCACTGGTTTCTATGATACTGTTTTTATTTTTGCTACAGCTACAAATTGAATGTGGAAACAGACAAGAAAAAAATTATTCTTGTCTGGATTCAGAAAGTTAGGTTTCAGATGAGAATGCGCTGCTCCAAGCACAGTCTATTGCATGTTGAAGCAAAGGTAACACTGATTGCATTAAGTATGCAGGTCTTGTTAATGCTGAAGAACTATTTGATTGATGTCTACAAGTTCTTTTGATCACTTAAATAATTCCTGCTACTGTCATTCCTTCATTTTTAACTAACATTTGGCACATATGTTAGTAAAACCATGCCCAATAAATCTATCAGTGTAATGTTGCTTGGAAGAATTCAACTAAGATCACATCAAACTGCATCAGACAAATGTCCAATATTTCCATTTAGTAGTAAGAACCACAGGAAAAGATTTAAATATAATGTTATTATTCATAAGATTCACATGCAGTATTGTTTTAAAGTTTGACTGGTTGCCTGTCAAGCTTTCCTAACGAGAACAATTATATATAGGGCAAGATTTTGTTTTCAAAAGCACACAATTCCATTTGTGTATTGGGTTTTAAAAGACTGCTAATGACAGAGGGAGACCATAAGGTGAGCTAGAAGTCAAGAGAGTGAACAAAAGAATTAGCAGGGAAGGAAGGAAATAGAGCATGGAGTATGGGTGAGAAGGTAGGAGCAGGAGAGCAAGTCCCTGGTGGGCACCTTCTGCTTAAATCTCTCCCCTGCTCTTTGGCTGCCTCTCCTCTCTTCTAGTGCTAATTAATTGGGCTTGGGAATCAACACTCTTATCTTAAATCTGCTCCTTAATTGAGCAGTCCATTCTGCCAGCTTTAGACAGCTCAGCGTGCATCTTCCGCATGATTTGGAGCTAAACACACTGTCGCTTTATTACAGACCACATAACTCGTATAGCAATATTAAACCAATCGCATACTTACCACAATTAGCATATTGCAATTTCAAGGCCCTTAAATATTTACAAAGCCCTTCTCTACAGAAAGTGAAAATGAAATGTAAGGTTGGTAATGCTGAGCTTGTTTTGAGTTGAGCAGTTTATTTTTGTTTAGCATTAGAAGGGTGAGCTATTTGCATTGGACATGTTACAAATTGTTGTAATTTCAGAGCATTTCATTAACACCTTCATTTTCCAGCAGTGTATGGTCCTGATTCAGTTATTCTTTGTTTTTCGGTCTAAATGCCTGGTTCTCCTGGATGTTTCGTTGTGCTAAAAGGGAGTATTTCCTTTCCACTGTTGCCTCATGCTTTCTCAAGATGAGGGATTGCTGCAAAGTCAATGATGGCATAAAGTCAGAATGACATCAGCAGAGTTTCTTCAGTCAAATTAATTTCACTGTAACATAACCAGGACTAAGCGACTTGTCCACACAAACCAGATATTCTGCAAAACTAGAATTTGCTTTCAAAAGCACACAATTACATTACATTTTCCCACCCTCTGTGCCAAAGAAAACACAAGTTACAGTTATTTAGCTGGTTAAACAAACTGTTCTCCACCAGTCAGTGAAGCCATCAATGCTCAAAAGTGAAATGGTATGTTATTAAAAAAAAAAAAAACTTTATTTTTGCCATGATTGAATGTATTTATTATTTTTTCTTTTCTTTTTTTATGCAGCATTTTTCCCTACCGTTTTATTCCTTTTTCTCTCTCTCTTGACATTTGCTATTTTTGTTATTTTGGACGGGTAATGGATGACAGGTGCTTTTATTCCATGATCTTATAAAAGTAAACCACAATCTTATCTCACTGCAGTCTCTTAAGAAGACCGATCTTGGTCACAACACTTTGCTCAGAATGCAAAAAACAAAACAAAACATGCCAGTCTCTTTCTCAGGTCATTTTTCTCCACTGTGTCGAAAACAAACTTCCAGTGCACACATCTAGTAACATAACTAGACATAGAGAACATAGTAAAGTTGTTTTGAGTGTGTTAATTAGTATTTTTCTTCTAGATCCAGATTCATTATTCAGATTTTAATTGTATTCCTCCCTCAAAAAAATGCTTATTCTATTCAGTCTCAGCAAAACATTTGAGCCATATGTGACACACAGCATGAATTCAAAGTAAATTTGGCAACAATAAAACACTTTGGAGCTGGTTTGAAGAGGATCAGAGTAGACTGGGATGGTCAGATTTCATATGTTATATCTTCAGAAATCCTTCTGACATAATTGTTCACAAAAAAGACATGGTTTTGAAGAGGTGTGCCGTTAAGATTAATTTTAATCCCTGCATTACCTGGTAGTTGTACATGCACCTGCAATGTAGTCTATGCCATCACTGTCATTCTATTCAACACCAGAGGGAAGAAGCAGGAAAAAAAAAAAAAAAATCCCATTACTCAGCAGCCAAGGAGAGAGAAGCTGTTTGGGTAAGTGAACGTAGTTACAGTTCAGACAAAATCTGTCAAGAGCTCTCTCTGTTAAGGTGTTTAGCAATGCCACCTGATCTGCCCGATTCCTGTGCCTCTTGTGATGTCATCGACCCAAATGTACACAAAGTAGAATTGACAGTTTCTTTTATTTTTTTATTTTTTTTTTTTTATTGTTTGTTACTGCGATTTGAAAAATGTTTAATCCTGCTGTGGAAATCAACACTTTATTACCCAGATGACATTTTACTGTCAGTGTAGACTAACAATAACTCTTATGAAAAATAATACACAGTATCATTAAATTACGGCACATAACCTGGAGATTAGGTCTATATTTGCTCATGCAGTAAAGATATAAAGATCACTTCTTTACATAAAACAATATCATTGGATAAACCTGTAATAATATTTATTTTGTACACTGTGTACACTGATGAAACTAAATGGTGTGACATGTTATTATTTCTTTATGCACCTTGGGAACAAAGTTCAGTCCAATTTATTTCTAAAAGTGGGGCAATACATTGCAATGAACATTTGCATGTAAATACATCAAGTGACAACTAAGTGGCTAATTTCCATCATTGTCCAGTTTGAAAAATCTTTTGCACCCAGATTTTAACTCTCTGGCTGATGCATTTATATATTGCTTCAATATTTCCACATGATGTTTTTCCCTCATGATGCCATCTATTTTATGAAGTTCACCAGTTCCTCCTGCAAAACATCCCCACAAACATCCCCATACGCCACATTGGGATGGTGTTCCAGGAATCACAGGTGTCCCCTTTTTCCTCCAAATAATGATTTGTTGTTATGGCCCAAAAGTTACACTTTGATTTCCACTTTTGTTTCATCAGACCATAAGACACGACTCTAAAATTTAAGGTTTTTGTCCTCGTGTGCATTTGCAAACTGTAATCTGGCTTTTTTATGTTTGCTATGACTTCCTCCTTATTGAGTGGCCTTTCAGCCCATACATGTGGATAATGACACATAGGCTTTTCCAGCATCTTCACAATGTCTTTAGCTTTTGTTCTTGGATTGCTTTGCATATTTTGGACCAAAGCACATTCAACTCTGGGTCACAAAACGTTCCTGCTTCTTGAGCAGTATGATGGTTGAACATTCCCATTATGTCTATTCATGAATGTAAACAAAACATACATAAAATGTTTTCTTTTGCTTTCTGGAGTTAAATAAAACTAAGCCTGTCTTATGTCAGTAAGAATTACCCAATTTATTTCTATTAGCCAAATAGCAGATTATGAATATGTCAGAAATGTATTTATTAATGTCTTCAAAATTAGAAGTGCACTTACACAGTGATCTTTAAATAATTATAGAAAAGATGATGTCATGCTTTAGGACACTTCTGTTTGGCTAAAAGACACTTTTGAGTTAATTACAGGCTACTTAAGAAAGCAAAAGAAAACATTTTATGTATGTTTTCATTTGGTGTTTGTAAATGTCTGATTTCAACTGTATTTTATATTATTTTTATTGCCTTATAAATTTTATATTATTTTTTCAAGAAACAAGCAAAAATGGAAAATGTAGAATTAAAGGTCATTTCAGGACGCAGAGACAGTGCACTGGAAAAGATTCATTGGTCTGGTGTGGACTTTGCTCTGATCTGCATGTATAAATTTGCAAACTGGTTAGTAGCGCTAAAGCCATTGCACAGAACACCCATAAATTACTTTTGTGGTGTCTGGTATTTTGTGGTGTTGAGATATTTAAGACTTCATCATTTTGAGATCATAACTCATGAAATAGAGCAGGCTTAATATTCTTAAAGGATGTACAGTGGAAATTGAGCTATGAAGAAATAGTTGCAAGGTGCAAAAACCAAAGGCTTATTCAAAAGTCAGTTCATACAGTATGCAGTTGTTTTCACTAAGCAGATTTCAGGAGATCAAGCACAAAGGAGCTGGTAAGCATATATACAAAAAAAAAAAAAAAAAAAAAAACCAGCCTTTTTTTACTTTTGAAAATGTTCCCACCCACTGCTTTCTCGTTTCTATGGTTGCTCTCATGCACAAAACACACATGTAAAGCGAGGTCTAACAGTTCAGTGTGCATGCACGCACTGTGCTGGCCTAGCACTGCAATGCTTTGATTCTTTGTCTTGGAATGAGAAAATGATGTCATTGTTGCTCTGGGGTTTCTGAGTTACTGGGATGAGGTCATGAGGGGTCAACACAATCTTGAATTCATTGGTCTGCCACTCCCCCCAGCCTCCACTACCCCATCCCAAATACGCTACCTCTCTTCTCCAAACATTTTTTTTTTTCTACTGAAGCGCCATTCACCTATTTTTGTCTCATCTGGAATAAATTCAAAAACTGGAGATTTTAACTTGAAGTTAACTCCAGTTCTTCATCGTGTCAACATACTCATGGAACCCTGTGATGCTAAGCGTTTTGAGATTTTTCCAAAATGATCTGAAGTGGAAGTAGAAGCAAAGACATTGCTTTGTTGTGAATTTCTGCTCCAGATTTTTCATTTTCATGGTAGCAAATCCTTGCTAGTCTATGATGACGAGGGAAGAGAGCCAGAAGAAAACATAATTTTATTTTTATAGCTTCCAGTATCCAGTGAAATAATTTCTTGTTCAGAAAAAAAAAAAAAAAAAAAGATTAAATGCTTCTTGTGTGGTGTACTGACATCTGCTCAATCTGTTTTTAATCCTCATGGCATGAATTTTCATGCTGGTGTCTCTGAGGCAAAAACTAAAGATATGTGATTGTAACAACAAGAACAAATCCAAACGTAGAACGTAGGGCTGCCTTGAAAAAGCGTTCATAGCCTTCCGACTTGTTCACATTGTTTCTCATTACAACCTCAAACTTCAGTGCTTGAGTTCATTTTATCAAGATTTTTACCCAGCAGAAATGAAATGAAATGGAAGGAAGATTATGAAATGTTTTTTTTTATATGTTATTACCCCTGAGTTGACGCTTTGTAGAAGCACCTCGTTGCCATTGTAACTCCAGGTCTTTCTGGGTTGTTACCAACTTCCCAGATCTGAAGAATTGAATTTTAGTCTATTCTTTTTTTTTTTTTTTTTTTTTTTTTTTTTTTTTTGGCAACAAAGCTCAAGCTCAGTCACACTGGATGGAGCGCATCAGTGAACTGCAATGTTCAAGCCACGCTGCATATTTTCGGTTGGATATATGTCTGAACTTTGACTAGGCCACCAGCTGATTACATGTTGGTTTAAGCTCTGTCTGTTTCTTTACCTGCTGGTAGCTTCCCTGTTTTGGTTAAAGAAAAAAACATTCCCACAGCATAACACTGCCCTGGCCATGTTTCACAGTGCAGAAGTGTTCAGGGTGATGTTGTTTTTCTACCACACAAGTTATTCTGCATGTAGGTCAAATATTTCAGTTTTGGGTTCATCTTATCAAAGCATCTTTTTCGTGCAAACTTCAAATGTGACTTCTTATGGGTTTGTTTTATTTTTTTTTTATTATTTTTTTTTTTTTTATAACTTGCTACTCTCCTATAAATTCTCCCACCAGAGCCGAGGGTCTCTGTAGCATCTCCAGAGTTGTCAAGGGACTCTTGGGTGCTTTTCTGATTAATGATGCCCTTGCCCAGACTTGATTATGCTTCAGCAAAGCAAAATAATAATTAAAAAAAAAAAGTTCTCGACGCATTGCAATGTAATGTGACACCAAAGGGTCTCAGCCAAGTGTACATATGGGAAGAGTTGGGAATAGGACCAGGCTTGAATGTATGCATAAATATGTGGCTCATCTGGTGTTTGCATTTAGTTCGTTGGTAGAGTGAGTAGACTACAGAGCAGACTTCCCATGATCTAGTGCTGGGGACGACTCTAATCCCAGCATCAACAAGCAAATACAGCTTCACAAACAGAAACCATCCCCGTAATAGACTCTTGAGCACACATAGACAGAATCAAGAGGGAAACCATAATGCAATCACTACCTATTTTCCAGCTGGTTCACACAAATGTGAACATGTGCATTTGTGCGTACGCCGACACACGTCTGTCTGTTCGCTGCACTTGGTCCCTTCATTAAAATGAAAGTGGACATGAACACAACATGACTTTTGGAACTGAGCTCAGTTGTTACCCTTTGCCCCATCTCTAGAACTCCTGCATTCCCCCCAGAAGCACCTGGATCCCCCCAAAACCCCCCTCGCATCCACCACCCTCAAGCCCCAGCACAGGTTCTGGCAGTGAGGCGGTGCGGCCTGAGGGTTCGAGGGTCCCAGCTGTGTAAATGTTTTCAGTTGCTGTATGACTCGAGCTCGGTCCTTCTTTTTGATCCGGTGCCAAGACAAGCCTAGCCTGGGTTGTTCTTGGCAGCTGCTGGGGACGAAAGAATGTCAGCATGACTTTAAAAATATGACGGTTTGTAATTTGGACCACAGAGTGAAAACTGAGCCGTTGGTACAGTTTGTGATCATCTAATTATGCCACCCCCACCCTTCTCTTTTTTTTTTTTGATTCCCCCAATGACAAAATCCAAGTTTACCCCCTCATCTCCCCCTCTTCTTTCATTCTTATCCAGGAATGAAGCTGTAAAGCTGCTTTGTCCCCTGTGAATTATTTTCAGTGTAGGCGTAATGGCTTTGCGCCCTGCTGCATTACTTCTCCCATGTTTTCTCTCATCTCTTCTTCTTTGTTGAGTTGTGTTGCGTCTACTTTGCAAGCTAAGCTAAAGAACAATCAACTGATCTGCTTTAAATATTTAAATCTGAAGCTTTTAGATTTCGAAGAGTTTAATACTAAACCTCTTGTGGGATAACATCTTTTGGTTTGCACAAATTTGACAACATGGCCCGAGTAGCTTGCAAGCTCTGCACTTGGACAATGATAAATAAACCAGCTTTGTACGAATAATAAGATTACAATGTTTTGTTTTGTTTTTTCTTTTTTTTTTTTTAGGTCTGCACTGTTGTAAGCTTCTGTACTCCCATTGAAGAATAGCAAATACAAGCACAGAGCAGTCTTTAAAGAGCGAGCTTGGCGCACATTAGAGGGGAATTTATGTACTTATCCGCATAGATGAATTTGTCTGTCCCCCTGAAAATGTGCCAGTTTGCCTTTGCCAGCATCAGAGGGGGGCATTTCTCCCACACAAGTTGATATGAAGAACTTTGCAAATCCCTAATCTCAAAGCTCAAGCATAGATGTGTCAAATATTTAACAAATGAATGAGTTTTTAATCTGGCGCTCAAGGGAATGGAGCGTCACGATAAGGTTCTTCTTTTTTTCTTCTTCTTCTTTTTTGTTTCACCCTCCTTAGCATAATTTCTCTGGAGTGCATGTGCAGATTTTGTCAGCTTTGTTTAGGATCCCCGCTGAGATCTGAAATTGAGGCACAGAACGGTAAGAAAAACCTCTGAGATGTTACACACTCGCTTAAGTGCACCAGTGAAGGCGAGTCTTTGCCAGCAACACGGCTCCCATTGTATCTGTGACTGCTCATCCATTTGGCCTTAATTGGGTTAATTGAAAACTTAAATGCGAGGTTTGTTTTCCTATCCCCCCTATTCACTAATTAAACTGTTGTTTTTGCCCCTTATCCAATAACTGGGCACAGACACAGTTCCAATCAGCTAACAACTGCAACTTAAGCCATTAAGGTCTGCTCGGAGGATTACAAATGTTGGACCACCTCTAATCAGAGAACCATTGAAAATCCACCTAAGCGGTGGAGAAATGATTCATTAGGCTTACTCAGAGATTTTCTGTAGACATTTGAATTTCTCTTTTCAATCAGAAGCTTAGCGGGTGAGACTGAGGGCCCAATATTATCATATTTGCCACCCAGAAAACCTAAAAATCAAAGTGTGGAACATCAATAAATTTCACTTCGTATCGCCGTTGCTTTGAAAGCAGCTGCATAATATTAAAAGCACACTTTACAAAAATGTCAGAAGGGGAAATCTCGCAAAACCGCTCGAGTCCAAGCATAAACAAAAATGGCTGACGAGGAAGAAGCAATTTTTTTTTTTTTTTTTTAATTGACGTCAAATACGTCACATTTAACAGGCTGAGTGGTCGTTTGACCTCAGGGCACAAACCATAAACTGCAACACAATCCAACATGTTGAATATCCCCGATTCGTTCCGATGTCCTTCTGAGGAGACGAGATCACTATTAACTCACCACGCACAGCAGGCGTCTCATGACATCCCAACAATTGGAGAGTCCTTAAGTTTGTCGAAAAGGGAAAATCGGTTAAAAAAATGAGTCATTGTGCTGTGTGAGTCAGGCATTAGAGACGAAAGTGAATCCTTAGTGGTTACTGCTATCAAGTTGTGATGCAGGTCTTTTTTTCAGGATTTTTAGCCTCATCAGCAGCCCTTTTCTATTACATTCAGGTGGAGCAGCAGCTGTTTATTTTGACCTGAAACCTGCATGCTTTTCCTCCAACTGTATGTCAAGGGACGTTCAGGTCCTTTGTTGTCTTTTTATCATGTTTTCTTTGGTTTTGTGAGGGAATGAGCTTTTCTCTGACCTTCTTGAACTATTCTATTAACTGGTCCATCTTTCTGAAATGAAATGTTGCCTTCAACAGGGATATCAAACACACTGGATTCAACTAGAGCCCTTGAACGATCGCATCTTTTGTCAAGTGCTTTTTGATCGCTCTTTAATTATTCTTTTTTTTTACGTATTTGTCGACTTCAGATATGGAAATTAAAATATATGTTATTATCTGGAAGTTTGTCGATGTGCAATAATGACTTGTACGAGTTTTCTTTTTTTTTTAAAGAGCCTAAAGTAAAATTATTCCTGACGGTAAATAATGTAGAGCGGCCATATCCGAAGTAGACCTTCTGGGCCAACATGACCTTAAGTTGTCTCAGAATGATTCCTTTTTCCTTTTTTCTTATTTATTCTTTTTTTTTAAGTCACATTCTTTCGTAGCAACCGTCACAGCTGCAGTGCATTGTAAAGCATTTGTTCTCACAACAACTCTATTTAAAACCTTCTTGTCAAATACTTTCTCATGGTACGGAGGTTGAAAGGAGGCCGACAGCAGGGAGGGCAGCGAGGAAAAGCGAGAGAGAGGCTAAGAGGGTGGCAGTGCGAATGCCCACGGATACAGTAAACAAATTAAGTCAGACTTTATTTTGAGGGGTCGGGTGCGCTGAGCATGAGCTGGCGTCTGGTCTCAGTGTCAGCTAGAGGACCTTTATGAGAGTATGCAGTCCATCTCCCCCCCTAATGAGGCAATGGAAAAGCATACATGCCGGCTAGCCGACAGGAAAACAGCACCCAGAAAATACCAACTTAATAAGGCGATACAAACAAATTAGTGATTTTTAGGATCATGTTTTAAACAAGAAGTCCTCCCTGAGCATGCAGAGACACAAGGGGTGAGAGAAAAATCTGCATGTGTCAGTGTGCGCGCGTGGGCGTGTGTGTGTGCGCGCACTTGTGTGTGTGTAAACGAATTCTTCTATAAACCTGGCAGAGCGGAGGCTGCCACAGACATCAGCTCCACATTTGCATATTCATGGCTCAATTTGCACTTGGCTATGCAAATGTATGCAAACATCGTTTCAGAACATTTCAAAAATAGAAACCAGCATTCCAAACGACGTTCTGCCTCTTAATATGCAGCCAGACAAGAAAAAAAAAAAAATTTGGGAAATAGAATAAGCCAAGTAATGTTTGACTATTTGATATATAAAAAAAGAGAGAGCCATTTGGAAGAATTTTCCAAACAGGTTAAAGAGGGATAAGCGTTGATCTGACTCTGCTCTAATTTAGATATGCTGATTATGAATGTTATTCTGTCTCTTTTGGAATGCCAACTTTACTGCATGTTTTAACAATCTGTAACATGCATATATGTAGATGGTGTTTTCCTACATTCTATGCATTTCCTTGGCACCGTGATCAGGATTTAAAATTCTTGTTTCTAGAACCACATCCAAGAATGCATTGACTACTTCAGACTTTAAAATGATTATATTCAAATGTCTTTTGTATGGTGAATATTTTACTGTGAATCAGATTCCTGCTATTCTTCCAGTCATACCAGATGAAGTCTTCCTACACCAGTTTAGCCTACAGTGGCTTGCAAAGGTAGTATTTGGAGGGTATGAAACATTCCCACCTACTGAGCATCTTTATATTTTGCTATGCTACACCCACAGACTTCATTGTATTTTAAAAGAATGATATGTGATAGACCAATATAAGCTACTGCATAATATGGAATGGAAAAAAAAAAGAAAAAGAAAAAGGATACAATTAGTTTTTTCAATAATGATCTGAAAAGTGCGGTGGGGATTTTTCAACATCCCATCAGTCTTATATTTTTAATTAAAGTCAAGTACAACCAACTGCTTAAATAACACACCTAAACACAGGCTGTGTAATTTAGCAATAATATAAACAAACATTTAATAACTACCGCTTGCCAATGTCAGAGCAACACAAATCCAAGCTATATAAAACAACTATGTAACATACAATTATAAACGAGAGTTTCTAGATGAGAATTTTTCGTCAATCATTCCAATATTATGGTGAACGATGGGAAAATACAGTCTTCCCTCAGTCTACAAAAATCCTGTGAATATTCCAGAGCAGCAATTTGGAGGCTTGAAAATGGATAATAATAGAGATGACCGAACATAGATCACTGAGGTGGGGGTTTTAATCAGAAGAGCTTCATTATTAAACACAGAGAAAAACTGAACATAGTGTCGCATGGTGGTTGCAGTGTCACGCCATGAGGATGCTTTTATTTTCATCTGGAACATGGGCACTGGTCAGAGCTGACGGGAATATTCATGGAGTTACCGAGAAGGTCTCATACAACCAAAGCCTGATGTGAGACTGTTCTGGTTGTGGGAAGCAAGACCCAAACTCAAAAGTTTGACTTCATCCCCAACTTAGATTGATGTGATTGGTTGACAGTGCTAAGACACTAGTCCTGGCTCTGATTGGTTGTTTTTGGTCAGGACGACTCGGGAGCGGTGCATTTCTTCAGACAGCAGAAGGAGTTCAGGGAGGTGATGGAGGAGATGGATCTTTTCACAAAAGTTACACACAGCACCTTTAATCCGTGGTTCATGTCTGTCAGGATAAATTCATATTTAAATCATCTGTTAAAATGCCTCAAGAAAACAGAACATAAGTCACACCTGACTGTAAATTGCAGGACCAAAGAAAACATGACTTATAGTTTGGAAAATATGGTAGTTCCCATCCAAGCTCAGTCCCCCACTCTGCCAGTTTGAGAAAAAGTCTTTTTAGATACAAAAATGACACAAAAAATGAATGGAATAGGAAGATTTCAGCAAAATCCACTTTTGCCTAAATCCTACTGATCTGCTGGGCACAAGGCAGGGTAAGCTGTTCCCCTGGCATCAGGTCGGTCTGAAGGCCATGTGGGGCCCTCCAGAGTTTTAACGTTACTTCACGTAGTCATCTGGATAAACGGCTCCACATGGAGTACAAATCCTTTCCTTTCCTTTCTTATCTTTTCCTTTCTTATCCTTTCTCTTCCTTTCCTTTCCACACATTGCAGTCGCTGGCCTATTGGGGCCGTTCACTCTCCTTTGTGTGAGACAAACAGCCTCACCCATGAGAAGCTTGTTAAACCCACACCACAGTTTGAGCCCATTCCTGCTCCTTTGCGAAACGTGTTAATTTTACGACACTAAAGCCAGCAGTAAAAGCAAAGCCCCAACTAATTAGGCGGTAGTGTGAGGTGAGTGGCAAAGAGTGGGCACGCCGTTATTTGAGGTGCCTTAATCATTGTTTACGAGTGAACCCCATGGGGTTTTTGTGTCTTGCTTTTTTTTTTTCTCCTAAGTCTCCTCTCTAGGTGCAATTTAGCTCTGTACATCAGCGGTTCAATTGTTCATGTCTGCAGCACGCCTCAAGTAATGGCTAATTTTCCGGAGAGATTTGGAGATTTGTGGGGAAACGGAAGGGATCTCCCTTATACCAGCATTTGTTTTTGTTTGTATTTCACCACAAGGGAAGCAAATGCAGCAGAAAATGGTCTTAAACTAACCAATGCATAATCACAACGCTTTTTTTTTCTCTCTCTCTCTCTACAAGGTTTATTTAAAGAGGGCCCCTCATTGGTGCTGCCTCTTCTAAGTGGCTACAAGCCTCATTTGGCTTTGTTGGGCTAGTACAATGAGAGAGTGGGGGTTACTATTGAGAGGTAAGTGCATTACCATTCATGGAGAGAGAGAAAAGGACGTCTTGCAGCAGAAAGTGGCTGCTGCCTCTTTAAGATGGGTTTAAGTGATCAAAATTTCATGCAAGGCTGCAATTGGTGGTATAATGTTGCTCTTTAAGAGAGTTTCCTAATGATTGCCATGTGTGGACAGTGGGTTTTGGAAGGGGATTTTGTGAAGGCTGGGGCTATGGAGCCTGAGACTAGGCCAGACTGTGAAGTAGACTGGTGAGGCCTGGGGGCTGGGGAGCTTGGAAAGCTGCGAGGAGAGGAGAAAGAAGTCTCACGGAGGGGCTCAGAAAAGGCCAGCCATATGAGATTACGGCATACCAAAGAAATTTATTCGTCGGGAAAGTTTGTGTATTTTGGGAAGTTCTCCAAATTTTCCACAGACAGTTTTTTTATTTTTTTTTTATTTTGGGGGGGTTATCTCACTCATTCCCTCCCTCCTTTCCCCTCTCCTTGTAGTTTGGACTAATTGCGCGGCATAGTGCCCGCTGAGTCAATATGAGAGTCTGCTGCCTTTTCCCTTTTTTTATTTTTTTTTCCTTACTTTTCCCTCATCTCTCTTTTTAAACATTCGCTGATAGTATGTGTATTTTCAAATGCAAAGAATAACATGTCTGTATATTTTTCTGACTATGGGTTCAGGGTTTTTTTTTTTGTAGCTTTAATTTAACAAGTATGATATTTTGCAGCGAAGAGAGCCAATGTTTCAAGTTTGTGGCCAGAACAGCAGAAAGGCAGAGCAGCTCTCTGATTGCCTCTGGAAGAAATAAAAATAACACGTTAGGATCTTTTATTAAACGTGAAGGCAGGTTCATTTGATATCATAAGGCAACAAACATATTTATTTATTTTAAGCTTCATCACTTTTTTTATTCCTTTGAACACGCATCGATTTACAGCCGCATACTGCCATGTCTTCGCTTACTTGCAGTTCTCCTCATTTCAGAAGCCGCTGCGGTGACCAGTTTACGCCGAGCTGGATGGGGAACTTGTTGCAACGCTTTAACGCCCACTCTAACTGCCCGGCTCCAAAAAAACCTCAACTTCCTCCTCTCCAGGATATTCTGTTAGCTTTGAGTTGTCCAAGTTTTGATATATTGTTTTACCTGGCTGAACATGTTGCAGTGTAGTAGGAAGTTTAGCATACAGGGCATAGAAAATAGCAGTAAATTGCTCAAAGATGTCCTTCAAAGAGCTGATTAAATGGAAAAATCTATATTTCTTTATTTTTAAAGTGTCACCACAATGGAGAAGTGTTTTCTAAGTTTGTGTTTCTTTTGAGGTCCAATAGGACACTGTTATATCATTTTGGGTAATCCCTCTTCAGAAATTTGTCTCTATTGTTGCTGTGCTCCCAAAAAACAAAACCAAAAAAAAAGTCTATATATATATATATATATATATATATATATATATATATATATATATATATATATATATATATATATATATATTTAAGTTCTTAAATCAAATGCGTATTTGTCTTTGCACAGTAAAAGAAGGCACTTGTGTCTGTAAACTTTCAGTAAGTGCTTTTGTCATTTTAAAACATAACATTAAATAAATTGTAATTTTTTTTAGCATAAATATCTGAAATGAACTTATAAGTCTAGTATGCCAGGCACATTAGGTTGGACATGGCGTCATTTAACTCTGACAGTTGACTAGTTTAACATCAGTCTTACTCATTCCCTCTGTAGTTACAGAAAGCAATTGTTTGGTCATTTTTTCAATTTTATAACCATCAAATAAATTGTGTGGCAATTTGTATTGTATTCCAGTCTAATTTTACTATTTAAATGAAATCAACACCTTTAAATAAACCAGTCGGGATGTTGACTGTTGCTTAAATTAAAATATTCTCCCTCTGAATGAGTGGGTCTTACAATTTGCAGGGCATCTAATGCAAGTGAGATTTACTACAAAGGCTAATACTGTCAGCGAAAAATAACTAATGTGACAAAATAATCTGTCAAACATATCTGTAGGAAGGCTTTTCTTTATTTTTAGAAAACATATATTTTAATTTATTTGCTTTTTGGAGCTCAGTATGGTAATTGATTTGAATTTGAATGTTCTAGTGATCCTGGCTACATTCACCCAATCACATTTGAACACCATTGGACCAAATGCCTTGCCCAGGAGAACAACGGCATGTGCCAAGATGGAGGAGGCATTAAACCAACAACTTTCTGAAGCAAGACGACCTCTTACCTACTTAGGTGAATGTAGGCAGGGCTTTTAAAAAGAACCACGGGTCATTTTGGTTCAACTTTTCAACAATGCTTCTACTTTATTTTGATTTATTACTTAAAATCCTTACAAAATCCATTGAAGTTTGTGGTTGTAACATGAGGGAAGAAAAGTTAAAGGGAGCAAATGCTGCACTGTACATTTAAAGTGTGCAGATAAAACCGATTTAACATATTGGTATTCCAATCTTGATCGGGGGGGGACAGAATCCAAATACATGGTTAACAAGTGATAAAGATACAGCGTGTAGTTGGAGGAGCAGGTATTTATCTGTTTTTGTTGCCGGCTGCCCTGCTCTCTGTCCCCCTCTCCCACACAGATACTTATCAGGCTTTAAAGGCAGCGACTCACCCCTATCACCCATCAACAGCACCTCTGCGACACACACTGCCTCCCCACTACAAATCCCATTACTTTTATCCTTTGCTAATACTGGGCTTCTATAGCCTCCTGTCAAGGCCCACGGCACAAACAATTTGCTTTCTTCCTCCTTCCATTTCACAGAACCACTCACGGTCACAGTGACGAGGTGAGGCTGGTTAGGGAGAGCTACGGGCCCCGCTGGAGTTGTCACAAACTTTAAAATGGAAGTAAAAAAAAAAAAGAAGCTTTATGGCTAAAGAGTTTTATTTCAGGATGTTACAGTGTTATATGGGCAGTCGTTTTAAACAACCACACTGAAACAAAGCACAAACTATAGCTCGCGAATTATGTGGTGCAAGACGAATGCTTTAGTTTGAAATTCAGTAACATAATAAGAGTTAAGAGACCCATTATTTGCCCAGCGGTTTGGATTTGTTCTCTGCAGAAAGCAACAGACTCTCGCGCGGATGCGTGCACAGACTCTACCCCGTCATCCCTGATGCGTCAGGGCTTGTTGTGTTCCCTCTGTCTTCGGCTCCGCCTGCCTGACCCCTCCTGACCCAAGTGCATTCCTTTCTGAGGTGATTGGCAGCCCATGCAAATACTACACTGCCATGACTGGCAGTGAGAGCCACTTGGTGCCCTCCCCACCATGCCCCTGGCCCCTCCCCGTCAATAGACGATGAGCTGGCGTCATTGTCCACATACAGTGACCTTTTACCTCTCCAAAGTTGGCGCTTCCTGGGAACCACCCCAGAACTTTTTCGGCGATCCGTATTGGAATGTGCGACACGTAGACATTATCTCTCTGTTTACCTCCCGTCTCCTCCTTTGCTATCTTTGCGGTTTTTCTTCTCCCCCCCCCCGCCCCCCCCCCCCTTCCACATTTCTGCTTGTATGCCCCCTCCCATGGCAGTCTCGGCTGTGAAGACAGCATAGTGGGGGGATGTTTTTTTGTTTTTTTAATGCCCTCTAAACAATATTCTATTAGCATAAATCCGGCTCTTTCACAGCCTTTCTGCAGTGTCACAGTCAGATTTCTTTGCTTTAAGGATGGCAAGGTAAACAGCTTTAGGTGCTGTTTGTGGGTTGGCTTTCCATCTTGGCATGACAAGGCCTCGGGGCTCCAAATGCATTACAGCTCTGACTGTGTCAAATCTCAGAGGGCAGGGCCAACCCCAGCCAGCCCGTGTTCTCTAATGTCGCACACCAGCAGTGAGCCAAGTCAATAAAATGAACACCCGGTGATCAAAGAGGTAACAAAGATGCTCATGACAGTGGGATGAAATTCCAAGTTTCCCTACAACAACGTGCAGCAATGCAAGCCCTCCTCCTACCCCCCACCCACCACCGCAGCACTCTAAGTGAGTGGTTGTAGAATGCCTTGGAGGTATTTGGATCATTAATAGATCCCACCACTGAGCTGTTGTGCAGAGCTGTACACTGCGAGGCAATATTCCCTGATGATTTGCATGGACCTTAAGCTGCTATCCCCCCAGCCCCCTCCCAGCCTAATCTGCAATTCCTTTTGTTCATTTGTCTTTTGTTCTTTCTCTTTATATTTTTTGCTTCTATTTCTCCTCTATTCTTTAATTACTGTTCCCACCCAGTGAGAGCCCTGTCTTTGTGCACCCCCCACCCCACCCCCCCTCAACTCCTCGTGTCCCAGGAGAAGCATGGCGACGCGGCCATGTGGCTTCACTGACAATGACATGAATGGCCACTGTGGCAGGGCCACCTCTCTGAGGACACGATGAGAAGGAGGGGTAAGGAGAATGAAAAGGGGGTGGGAAAGATGAGCACGGGGAGCCCTGGTTCAACCCCTATTTCTCGTCCTGTATTCTCAGCGGATGGGAAGGAGTTCTCGGTTCCCTGGGTGGCTGCAAGCAGAAAGGTGGAATGAGGAGCGGGAGGGGGCGTGTGGTGGTTTAAATCATGGAGGAAAACCTGCAAACAAGAAGCAAAACTTCAACAAATCTTGAATTTCTATCAGCGCCTTAGCCTTGATGTAATGGCTGTGCCCAGGAGGCCAATAAAAGTTAATGACAGAGAATTATTTAGCCCCCAGTAAAGTTGCACTGAAGACTTTGAATCAGTACTCACAGTGCTGAAGAATTTATTTCCAACAAGCACCTCTAATCCACAAAAAGCAGCATGGGATCCGCTCTACAGGCAGCAAAATGGATCACGATACTATGGGGCTGGATGCGGTTCACGATTTTGATTTTGTCTTGTCCTAAAATCCATGAATAACACCAGAAGGATGCACATCCTGCTCAAGGCTAACACTATAGCAGCTAGTCAGAGAGGAGCCAAGGGAGAAACAGGTTTCTACTCTCGTAAAAGAATAACGCTTACAGAAACTGAGTCATCTGAGAACAGGCATCAGCTGATAAGCACTCGCAGTCCGATAAGGTCAGTTCGGTGTAAGCTTGGTAACGTTACAGTGCAGGGGAATAACTCATGTAATAGACAGCATTACATTAACTTTGAACATGTTCAAAGCATTTCTCTGATGAACCGAGAGGGACTTCTGTGAAAGTCAGACTTGTATTCTAAACAGAAAGCAAGATTTGTTCAACAAATGTATGTATATGAACTCTGTTACAGTTATCCAAGGCACGGACAAGAAAATAGGCTGTGATTGTTGAAAGTGGCCATAA
This sequence comes from Poecilia latipinna, assembly GCF_001443285.1. NCBI lineage: Eukaryota > Metazoa > Chordata > Actinopteri > Cyprinodontiformes > Poeciliidae > Poecilia > Poecilia latipinna. Next base: position 165,142 of record NW_015112678.1, on the reverse strand, counting down.
AAATCATAGACACCAACAAATGGCGTCAGAAGTTGATTATCTAATTGGGATCCCAAATCAATACATCATATTGGAAAATAAACAAATGTGTTATGATCCTTTAAGTCATCAGCACATTTGCATTGCCTGGTTATTTGGAGAAAAACAAACAACTATACAAGTAAACTGATGTTAAAGGCAGTAAACTAATGATTATACTGCAGTTGAATAAAACATGTGAAGTGATTTGACTCACAGGAAAAAAACAGAAAAAGAAAAAAAATACAAATTTACTTTAACTTCTATATTTCATTTTTACTTTTTCAACTTTTTAAGACAGTTTCTCTAAACAGAAACACTTTACTTGCTCTGCTCTTAGCATGTTTCACAAATAGGAAGACTATTGGTGGTGGACCACCTTTAATGTCTATTTCTAGTGTTAACAATTAATTTGTGTAAATAACCAACAAATGCAAACGTGGCAATTGTTTCAATGTCCACAAAACAGCATTCGCATAAAGTTATGTTACTTTTAGAGAGTGTAGTTGTTTTAAGATGGTTGAAGGTCTCTTTGGCCTTTAATGGAGATATCAAGAGAGTTATCTCTACACTATTAACAACCTCTTCTAACAGCATAATTAATTGAATAAACCTAAAATATCTCATGCTACAACAAAATGAGCTGCTTAACGTTTCTAGAATTAAATAATCTACATTTAGGCGTGTGTAAAAGACAGCTTTCAACATCACTCTACCATTACAGCACACACACTCCCACACAGTAACATCATCATACTCATCATCATCATCATCATCATCATCATCATCACCATCATCCCCCAACATCGTCACTCACTGATGCTATTTACTGCCCAGTGGTCTATCCTCATTTCACACACAACCACCAGATCCTTTTTGTTTTAATAAAATCACTTAAACAATTAATTACAGTCGCCTTTTCTCCTCGCACACATCCCCCGCTCTCCCCGCTTCCCTCTCCTACTCATTCCCTTGTGTCGTAGGAGATACAGGCGGTAATAAAAAGACGTTTATTGGACGATTTTCTGGAGGCCTGTTGGTTATTAACATGTAAATTAAATCATCACAGCTGTTCCATTTTCAATCAGATGGAGTTTGCGGGAGGAGGGGCACAGACGAGGACCCAAGTGCACTGATTTTATTACGCACACCTTCATTAGGAGCCCTGCAGCCGCGATCGCCACCTCCACAACAATCAGCCTCCTGACATACGCTCCCACAAACCCGCGGGGAGGCGGCAGGCCACGGACACAGGAAAGTCACTCGCATACACACACACACACACGTGGAAGTGGAGAGAAAACGTAAAATATTCTCAAAATTCTGCTATTATGCACTAATATAGCACTAATATATTTTCACCAACCCTAAGTTAATCCAATGTTAATCTGCAAAATGTGAAAACATTCAGACCAATTTAAAGAAAAAAATACAGAAATGTCAAGAGACGATTCAAAGAGATAGGTCGGATTTATTTTTGAACAAAGTTTTTGCGACGTAATAGTGGGGAAGTTACTCTCAGGAAGTCTTCAGCTGTCCTTGATTCACTTGACTGGTGATTTCACTACTGAGTTCATCGTCTCCTCGTAGATTTTTACGCTCCAACGGGGCTTACAGTTTTAAGAATTTCAGACGTAAAGGTAAACGCATCCATGTACCATCACTGGTCAGATTTTAAAATGGTGGAATAGCAAACCAAATATTTTTATTCTACCTTCACATTCATCAAAAAATGTTTGCTCAGTATTTGATGACGACAAATACTAAAAACAATTTCAAAATTAAGAGTCTTTATGATTTCATGGTTACTGTCGATTTAATTGAGGAATTTAAATTATAATATAGTATAATTCTGGAGCTGTTTTTATTTTAAACCTGCACATAATCTTGTTGATTTTTTATTTTATTTACATTTGGTCTTACAAGTAAAAGTGATTTGTTTTGACCCACAACTCCAGAAAGTCTTGCTGATATGCCAAGAACTGATTCCTTTACCTGCAGTGAACAGGTGTCACATTGTCATTATTTTGTCAAACCTCAGAAAAGTGGAATGCTTAAGTGAGAACAACTCCTTTTTCAGCTGATTGTATCAATTCAAAACAAATCAAGCTGAAAATGATTGTGCAGCGTATTAGTGGATATGAAACATCTCTTGCATAGACAGACTATTTTCCAAAGTGACCAAGCTGTGAGCCTTAAACTCACTGTGTTGTGACATCTTTCTCCGAGAAAATTATTTCTAGTAATCTCACAGGCCCTCTTTTGAAAATATCTGAACTATCCCTTTAAGAAAGCATGTTAGGACATTACTCTATGTTTTTTTTTCTTTATCCCATCCAGCCAGTATTAATGACTGACTGGCAGCAGCCACATAGATCAATACTTTTACCCTGATTGTTTCAGTGAGTGCCTATCTTGTCCTCTAAACTTTTGACCCAAACATGAAAAGTGACATGCTCTTAGAGACAATGATGCCTCGCTGATGGCTATAGAAAAAAAGCCTCATGTCTTTGAGCGGAGAGCACCCAGACCCCTCTGGGCCCCCCGGAGACAGGACGGCAAAAGGCAGACAAATGGCTGTAACTCAGAGAAACTGTCAGAAAATGCAGCACATGATTGACTTTATCAATGACCATTTATCCAATGCATATATATGTTTTAAATGCCTCCGAGAAGGTACGTCTCATAAAGAAGCAGTATTTAAAAGCATTGGGACGACGGGACTATAGATGTGATGAGATATTGGTAAGCCCGCATGGAAAGGTTAATGTTACCCCCTGAACACGCTAATGGTTTTGGTTTGACAATGGCCTGTGGGGAATACGGGATAAACCACGGAGAACCTAACTCATCGACACATAAATTGTACATTTTCAACAATTTCATTATCATCCACACCATTTTACGCTGACATATATCAATAGGAATGAAGTGGATGGTCTTATTTTTCTTGTTCCCCTTCCCCAGCTCGCAGCCTTGAGAGGATATTGATCTTTCATCTTTTTCCGAGGAAGAATCACATTATTGCCAATGGAGAATAAAGTGCCGCAGCCATATGGAAATTAAAGCATGGGGAGTGGTGTCATGCCGCAATAAAGTAATGCATGCCAAAACATTAGTAGCATCCATCTTACTGAAATGAGCATGGATCAGCTGATTTGCAACGTTAGAGTTCATAAATACTGAGCTTTGTTGGTGTCATAATAAAACAAAGACTTATTATGCACTTAAATTTAGACCTGCATCAACAATGTACTGTGCTGTTAAAGAGCACTTACAGCTTTCTTCCAAGTTTATTTCTTTGTCTTAATTAATCTAATTTCAAAACGAGACGAAGAAATCGAGAGGGCATTTTTTAAATGATGACTGAGTGGGGGGTAAAAAAAGGCATCTAAACTAGAGTGACCAAACTTCCTCTATTCCTTTCTTTCATTCTAAGTCCTTCCTGTCCTGAGCTTCTGCCTTCTGGTTTTATCTGTTCATAGACAGAACAGGCAGTGGACTGCCAGTGCTGTAGCTGATGCTGACAAAGCACAATGGCGGCGAAGTGTGCGTCACAGCGGGACACAGCCGGATGCAGCAAGGATGAACTGAAAAAATACATTTCCTTCATAACATCCCAGATGCACATATAGCTAGCATGTGTTTCTGTGTATGACAAAGATATAAAAGATCCCGTAGGTCAGGGGTCTTCAACTCCAGTCCTAAAGGGCCGGTGTCCTGCAACTTTCAGATGTGTTCCTGGTGCAACACACCTGAATCAAACAGCTCATTATGCAGTCAGGTTCTCCAGAGTCCTGCTAATGACCTGACTATTTGATCCAGATGATGCGAGAGCAGAGAGTCATCTAAATATTGGATGGTCACCGTAAACTATCCTGACCCTAAATAAAAATATAATTGTGGTCTAAGAGCTTATGATAGCAGCCATCAAGTGTTACTTAGATAAATTAATCATTTGCATCACTTTGGACAAAGCCTGGCAGAATTATTTCAGCTTAGTTACAATGGAAGGCTTTCAAAAAAAAAAAAAAAAAAAAAAAAAAAACCCAATTTAAGGTTTTAATCAGAACTCAGTGTGGACTTTGACTAGGCTATTCAAAATCCTTTCAAAACCAAAACCATCACATGTTTCATGTTTACTCCATGTTTAATTAACATGAAGTTGTTTTTCACAGATCCAGGTTAGTTTAATCAATTAAATGATCATTTGAAAACTGCTCTTTGTGTTAATTCACATTGTTTTTGTCTGATATTAAAATTTGTTTCATGATCTTAAACTTTTAAGCATAAACAGAACAAATCTGTAAATGGGCCAGTATTGTTTCATAACCCTGTCAAATGACACCTGAAAAAACAAACAAAAAAAAAAACTAAATGTATTTAAGTGGATGAAAATAGTGATGATTATATTCTGCCTGAAATAAAAAAAAACAATAAAAAAAAAAACAATATGGAAACACAAATTCTGTTAGAAGATTGCACAGCACAGTGACAGAGGTGACGCATGTCTCTGCTTTTGGCTTGTAGCGGCACCGGTGAAATAATGGATTGACCTCTGGTCTGCCCGCCAAGAGTGGCAGCGTTATAGCAAAGCCAGTGTGAATAAAAGAAAAGATGGTTATTTTTAGCGCTCGATTGAAATGCTGAAGGAATCTGCCAGTGGGCTCAGAGTGCATGGCTGTGAGGAAGATAAAATCACAGCGAAAGCGAGAAAAAGGCACAGAGAGAATTAAAGGCGCTCTGAGGAAAATAAATATGATAAATAAAAAAACAACTTTTTACCATTTTGGTATTGTTTGCACTTCTGCTGCCCACTTTTAGCAAATCAACAATAACAAGAGTGCTAAAAGCATATTCATAATTTACATAAATTATACATTAATCCAGATTAATTAGCATATATATTTGAATTAGGATTTGAAGGCTTTAAGGCCTGTTTTGATTATTCCACTCTGATTTATACCTCAGATCGATCTGGAAGGCGGATATGAGTTTGTATATTCAGCATTAACACATTATGCTAATGGCTGCTAATACTGATATGCAGATTTAATTAATTACTAAATGGATTTTAGTCATCTTTGCCATGCTTTTCCATGGAGAGTCAAGTATGTTTGTTTTACTTTATGTTCTGAGAGGCTTACAGGCTCTAATATTCTCCAGTTAATGCAAGGGGATAAAGTTTGCTAAGTTCTGGCTGGTTTCCAGCTTCTATGAGACAGTAAAGGCCCAACATTTCCTCGGTCTTTATGATTATTGCAGTCCTGAGAATCATGCACATTGCTGCACTAAATTGCCTCATTAGTAACAGTAGTTAGGGTAACGATGATCCCCCTGTAATAAGTTACCAACCTTTATGGATAATCCTGGGGATCTGTACGTGTCTGTGTCAAGCCCTATTAGGAGCCCAGAAATAATATCTCTATTGGTTGAATACATCAGTGTAGTAAACATGCTCATTTATTGGCACAAGCTGTTGTTTTATGACTTTATCTCCAGTGGCAACGTAACTCCAACACAGGTCAAGCTGGTTTATTGCTGTGGCACAAAAATAATCAATAGTGCTGATGCAGGGGTGTCATTTTGCAGACTTGTTCAGAATTAATATACAGAAGATTTCACAGAACTGAAACTGAAAGGCAGGATATGTAGTTAAGCCTAAAGTTATGATTACCCAGGGTCATATAATAATTTGATAGAAAATCAGTTACAGGTATCTCTAGTATGGTAATGTATGAATGTAAGAGGAGCATCAACTCTGAAGGAAAATGTACATTTTTTAAAAAATGGCTTGTTCAAAACTATTTATGAATTGTCAGTTACCATAACAAATTCGCTATTAGAATTACAGCAATCATGGCATTTTAACATCTACTGAGCAGTTTTTAATTAACGGTTTCCGCCTTTTGCCGTCACTTTAGTCCTTAGATGCCTTCATCAGATTCAGGTTGGTACTCTAGCTGGGCCTTTCCTAAATGTTACAATTGTTTCTATTAAGAAGAAACATGTTGGTAAAAAAAAATAAATAAATAAAACCTCAATCTGCCATAAGAACACTGGTGGAAATATGCAAAAATCTTTTGAGCGTAAGAAGAGCCTGAACTGAACGTCGAAATTTTCAGGGTTTTATTTGTAAAACAAAAGATATAATATTAATTTTCCTCTTCACAATTAATCTTCCACTTTTTTAGTTTGTCACATAAAATTCCGGTGTAAATGAAAGAGTGTTAATGATTGAAACATGATGCAATGCAAATGAGTTCTAGTTGTGTTAATACACAGGCTGTGTAAGAGGATTCAATTCAGTAAAATGCTAAAGTTGCGCAAATATAAAGTACAATAGAAACAAAAAAACTTCTAAAATCTGGCTAACAAGTAACTTTCATAATGTGCTGCATTTTGCTTTAATATGGTTCATATATTCCATGATACACAGCCTTCAGCTTTCCTGGTATGTAAATGTGATTGTGTCCAATATCTAGTCATGTTTTTTTTCTTACTGTTTCTCAGGTAATGGTGCTGGGTGACTCACAACATCATAAAAGGCAGGGTATTTATTTATCCCTCTGGCATTTGCATATCCCCCACCCACCAACCACAGCCTGCCCAACTCGACTATCACAGAAAACCACCACCACCCTCCACCTCACCCCATTAATGCCTCCATCTCTTGTGTCACATGCAACATTGCTTGTCTGTTATATTACATTGATCAAGAGGTGATAACTTGTAATAATTGGATGTTAAATTAAAGAGCCCTCTTCTAGTTCTTGCCATCTCAATTTTAATTGTCATTGGGTGGCAGTTATGATGATATATGGGGGATTGTGTTTTGTGCAGTGGAGCGTGACCCTGATGAGTAATGTTCCTTTTGGCTGCTTGGCATCTCTCCATTTCTCGGCCTTTGCCTTAATACATGCCTGCTGCTGTGTCGAGGGCACTTGGGAAGACGCCACAAAAGAACAAAACAGAAAAGAACAGAAGAACAAGCGTGAATATGGCTCTGGGTTCTCGAGGGAGAGGATTATCGAGGACAACATGGAAAATATATGTTTTGTTTCATCCCCTTGTGTATACATTGGTGGATCGTGGTTTGCTTTGTTTGTCATGCTATCATCTTTTGTCTGCAGTTTAGTCAGTGCAGTTTACTTGTCTTAGCCTGAGCCAGCGGCGCTATCACCTGACCTCAAAGTGACAAAACAGAGTCCTTACCCCTTATTATGAGAACGTGAGGTTAAAGGTACAGTCACATAAGACAGGCACCTCCTCAGTTCCTGACCTCTGTCGCTTCCCATCTATGTGAACCACTATAGGCACCATGTTTCAGAGGACTCTGCTGTCTGGGTATAATAATCTGCACAATTCATCTTCCAAGGCACTTTCCTTTGGGGGTGGGGGGGTGTAAAGTTACTCCAGAAACTTTTATATCTGAAGTTAATAGATTTGTAGAAATGCAATGGATTCCTGTAAAAAGCAATGCATCATTTACAATAGTACACTTGTCCTTCTTACAGGGCTTTGTAAAAGTATTCACAATCACTATCACAGCCACAAACCTTTGTGTATTTATTAAATTATTGAAAATATTAAATCAAATTTTTCTCTTACAATTGAACAACGTGAAGCGCATTCACATTAACTACAAAGTGGAAGGTAAACAGAAAAGTATTCGCAAAATGTTTTGCAAGCACAACTCTGAAAAGTGTGGCAAGCATTTTTAGACCAGCCTCTCTGACTCTGAGTTTGGTAGAATCATCTTTTGTCTGCAATTACAGGAGCAAGTCTTTTGGCATATGCCTCCACCAGCTTTGCACATCTGCAGTTAGAAATTAAAGCCTTTCTTCGCAAACACTTCAACCAGATCGGACTGAGAGCATGCTGTGTGAGGAGAAATGTTTAAGTAGTGACAAATATTCAGAATTGATTTTAGGTCCAGACTTTGCCTGAGCCAAAGTAACAAAGTAGTTCTGGCTTTATGTGTAGGGTCACTGCTCCTATCTCAAGCCCTGAATTTAGTTCCATTAAAATTACTTCCCTCATGAAAAGCATCCTCACACTTCTACCACTATGTTTCATAGGGGAGATAGAGTTGGGATGAAAGGCAGTATTAGTCAGGCCTCTGTAGGTCCTCCTGAGTTAGGGTGTTATAACTTTACCCTGATTTATACTTCTCAACAATTTTATTTCCAACATGTCTCCTGTATTTCTTCCCCAGCTTTGTGTTGGTCTATCGCAAAAATATCCCAACAAACTACGTTAAACACAACGGTGACGTGACAAAATATGAAAAAAAGTTCAAAGGGTGTGAACACTTTAATAGGGCACTAGAGCTAACCATGGCATTAAAAAGACATAAAAACAAAGATTTCTCAGTGTTTCAAAAAAAAGTAATGTCAAACTCCGAGCTTAAAAAAAAAAAACAATAACACAGTGTTACAACACAGCCAATATCCTACATTAAAGCCAACGCACGCAGCCATGACTGAAGCAAAAATAAACCCGTTTGAAATCTACACAAACAGTCTTCAGGATAAATCTTACACACCCACAGATAAATATACTGTGCAGCAGACACGTAAACACGGCAATGCAAACATCCCGGGACATCCTCGGACAATCCGCGCAGAGCATAGCTTCTCTCCCTGAATAAGCAAACACAAGCAGGGACAGAGAGCAGGTGGGCCAACAGTTCCCACAACACAGCAAAACAAGAGGTGCAGCCCAGGCGCTGAGACCTGAAGAGCAAAAAGGTTTAGAGTAAATACTTACAGTGCACACACATATTTCACACATTTGCACACTATATAAGCTATCTTCTGAAGGCTAATACGGCGGGGAATTACCATATTCAACAGGCTCATCCCTGTTCGCCTCACAAGCAGATAAATGATTTGCCTATATTTAAAGAACTATCGCACATTAGTGTCATCATAAAATGTGTGTGCGTGCCACACACACACACACACACACACACACACACACACACACACACACACACACACACACACACACACACACACACACACACACACGCAGATGGGTTATGCATATGACTACGTTTTTCTGTGTATCCACAGCAGGCTCATCCTCCATCCATCCTGCTTTTCTTTGTGTGTCCCTGTGAGACGCTTGCTGTCGGGGAGCACGGCTGTGTACGAAGCTCCCTGGTGATGCGGAGCCAGCTCAGTAAGCTGACAGTGGGTAGGAGGGGGTAAAACACCAGCGCTGACGATTAGCATTAGCTTCCATGGGGCGCCGCGGTGGCTGCTGGGAGGTTTCATCGTTGCCTTAGACCTCTCTCTTCATTGCGAAGTGACAACCCCCTGTGGCATGATGCACTTAGTTGGTTCTGTGAACCAGCTGCATCTAAATCTCCAGAGATGGAAGTTCTCCTTTCCTGCTTTCATCAGTATTGACACCAATGGAGTCATCTTCTTTGGATTGTTTCTTTGAAATGTTTATTGGTTTAGTTTAGCAGCTTTTTGTTCAGCACCCTGTTTAACAAAAATTATTAAAGCCAGACCGAAGACGTCTGCTGGCTGTCGCAGTGTCACTTGGGCGAGGACTTCTTAGCTAGATAGTCACAGAGCTTAGCTGGCAAGCGGATCTTCCACCACTGCCACCAGTCCATATCCAGTGCCTTGCAAAAAAACTAATACGCATAGACATTTTTTTTTTTTTTTTTTTACATTTTCTTACATAACACAAAATTTATTGCACTTAATACAATTCTGTGACACACTAACAAAAAGTAGCATTCAAATTGTTTTAAAATTAAAAATCGTAAAGGTGTGGCATACATTGTGTAAAACTATTTTTACCCTCATACTACCTAAGTAAAATTGCTTAGACAACTAGTTGGCATTAGTCACCTAATCAATAAATTGCATGAAATTCACTGCAATTTAATCACAGTATAAATACAGAAGGCGCCGTGGAGAGTTTTAGTTCAGGTAGGACTCGGAGACACTTTGGACGGGCTAACAATTAGCTGACCACTCCACGATGACACAGACACTAAGGAGCTGTTGAGAGTTGATGCAGAAATGGATGACAGAAGAATCCTGTCATTGGTCTGCAAAATACTTGAGAAGGTTATTGTCTTATTATTTGAGGGTTATTCTAAGACAATAACCCTCGAAATAAAGCGCAGGCTTCCTTTGAATGTTTTAGATCAAAACATATTCATGTGTCAGAACGGTCCAGTCAAAGTTCAGACCTAAATCGAATTGAAAATTAGCTGCAAGAAGGTTTTGTGTTTACTGCACACCAGGTAAATATGCAGATAGGTTTATAAATTAACCACAATTATAAATCTATGCCTGTTTTGGGTTCCAACTATGGCTATGTCTAGGTAACATACAAGAAAGAGATTCTAAACCTTTTTTTTTTTTTTTTTTACTTTTATCAGTGATTACACCTCCCCTGAGCAGCTTAGTCGTCTTTCCTCTCCCAATGCACTCAAGACTGACAGGTGCACCTTGATGTAAAGCTTGTTCATATTTGACTGTTCATATGTATTCAGGCTGGTTGATACTGAGACATTCACGTCTGAATGCTCTGACCACTGAAGTACACAGCAGAAGGGCCTCAAAAGGTTCAGGCAATGCCCAACTATTGTCTCACCTCTGTTCCTCAAACTCCTTCCAGCCTGTCAACTCAGTGAGCTGAACGTCCTGACGTCTGCAATAGGTTGCATTTTAAATGTCCAACAGCTTCTGGCTATAAGAGGTTTTTTTTTTTTTTTTTTTTTTTACATTTTTCTTTTAACATTTTTTTTTTGTAAAAAGTGACTAAACTGAGTTCGTATGGAAAGTTATACTTTCAGAATTGAAAGCTTATCTGTATCAGAGCCTGACTAATATATATAAGCATTGATTAGTATGGCAGTAGCAAAGCTTATGATACAATTAGAAACACAACAAAAGAGTAAGAGGATGGACTGTTGTAGAGTTGTTTATGCTGTTGCAAAAAAGGTCTCTCTGGGTACTCCTACCTCCTACAGCTGAAAACATGCATAATTAGATTAATTAGAGGTTCACTCAGGTAGGAGTGTGTTTGTACAAAACTGTATCAAAAACTTTAGATTGACAAAGTGTGGTGCCTGTGAAGCACTGGTGAACTGCTGCAGGTGCCTGACTCCAAACCATATTTACTGCTGTGAATAGGTACCCAGCTCACCTTGAGTCAGAATCATCAAATATACAGGTATATTCAATAAATTAGAACAGGTGAAGTATTGTGCTAATAAGGCTATGTGTTTTGAAGAGGAATTGTCTGTGTTTATTCTGTGTATGCTGTGCTGTTTCATAGTGCCAGTGTGCAAATTTATTTTATCTATTGTTCTTTAGTAGCACCTCATCAGGTTTGTATTCATTGAACAATAACTGGCAGAGATTAGGAGATGCTTGGCTATTAATTCCTGATAATCAGGCGGTGCCCTGACTTGTTAATATGATTAAAAATCTGGAATGTCATGAATAAATGACTGTGGCTCTTATTGATGGGTATTCATAGCCATGCCAAGATATTGTTGCACAGCACTGATATCTCATCATATTGTATTGGTTTTTATGTATTCTAGTGTTCTGAAAAAAAGGTTGAATTTTAGGGGTTTCAGTAGCTGTAAGCTAGAATCCTCTAAATCAGGAGAGTCCAACTCATTTTCATTTTGGGCCATATCAAATTTCTGAATTTTCTTAACCAATTCAACTGTTCAAATGTCAATAAATATCTGTTTGTTTCAGCTTTCAAGAAGTGTTTCTTAAAATAAAATAATATTGAATGTCTTTTCACACTGATCAGTCCATCCATGATTTTGTGATTTTATTTTGTAGATTTTTTAACAACCAAAATCACAGATTTTGTTGTGCTAATTTAGAAATATTTGTAAAGAAATTTTATATTAGTGCTAACATATGATGCTAAATGTGACTTTTTATTAATCGCCTTATCGATCACAGACTACAATTTGACATCAAGGAAGGCTGAAGCTGAAGCAGCAGTCACTTAAACCCAATGTTTTTGGCCAATTTTGAAAAAATGTGGAAATTTGGAGATTTTGTGTGAATGTTGAGTGAGTTTTGCAGATTTATTGAAACACTGGAGGGACTTATTCATGTAATTTGGAGTCTAGAGGGCCACATAAAAAGCTACGGCAGGCCACATTTGGCCCACAGACCTTGAGTTTGACACGTGCTCTAAATTAACAGAACAAAATACCAATATTGTCTAACATAACACTATTTGTCAGTCATCCTGAAATAAATAAAACTGTTCAACTCTACACCAACTTACTTTTATGCACTTGTAATAAAATGGGTGGAAAAAAGCCTGGGTTACTTTGAGCTGAGAGTATTTTGGATCTCTAGAAGAACGTGGCAACTAAACCAAACATGCTAAAATGTGTACCAGTAATACAAAATCCCACATCTTAGAAAACCAAACACAAAATATACAATACAATCACTCCATACCAACCTGAGCTGGTTTTGCACTTGGACAACCATAAATATCTCCACAGAGCAAAAATATTCTGCAACAGTATCTGTGGCCAAGGTACAAAAGCTGGAGCTTCACTGAAACCAGATAATACAGCAAAACTCCAACCAGAGGAGCAAGTTATGGCAAGTCCAATCTTCAGCCTGACGTCTAGATTCTTAACGGAGCAGTATATAAGCAAAGGCTTGCAAACTTTATTGAGGTGCAGCCAAGTATAAAAGAACAACCCCTGGGACAAATTTTCTCCACACATGTTTTAGATTGGCAACACATGTTGTAAAACCTTGTTCTAAAAGGTATTGGATTGTGGTGTGGATTTGGGGGTATAAAAACTCAATCGACATGTTTTTATTGGTCTGTACTAAACAAAAAAAAAATATATATATATATATATATATATATATATATATATATATATATATA
>NW_015112678.1:137737-148651 GCF_001443285.1 Poecilia latipinna | reverse complement strand
AACAACATCAGACATCTCAGTCCAGAAATGTGCAGTTCTAGGCACAGCCAAGATACTGCGCAGAACCCTCAAGCTCCCAGGCCTCTGGTAGAGGACCCGAGCTCAGAGGATGAAAGCTCCCAGGCCTCTGGTAGAGGACCCGAGCTCAGAGGATGAAAGAGACCACCCACGGAGGGTGAGAGGGGAATTTATATATATATATATATATATATATATATACATATATATATATATATACACACACACACACACACACACACACACTACGATGCTTGGTAAAAGAAAAAAATATATGTACCCTCAACATGTTTTTTCCATTTTCTCAAATTACACACAGCAATTTGAATAAAAAAGGATTTTGAATATTCTGCATTCAAGAAAACCTCCTTAAATTGGAGACATTTAAAGAACTGGCAGTGTGTAGTATGAGTATCAAGTGATATATAGGAAGTGGTTGTGAACAAAACATAAATCTCTCCAACTCCATTACGCAACATAAAGTAATGAAGCTTCTCCAATAAGACCACACAGTACTCACATAAGAACCAGAATCAGCTTTATGAAATGATTTCAACAAATCTGAATATTTTTCTGAGCATCATTGGTTTGTTAATAAAATAGAGAAAGAACAAGAACAACCCTTCTCAAGAAGACGACTATACTAAAACTTGTGTAGGGAAACTACGAGAATGGTACGTTTGTGCGAAGAACAACTTTAAACTCTAAACAAATCTTCAACTTTTAAGTGCTGAAATAATGAAATGATATACAGATGACTTACAAAAAACTGGAAAATTAAAGGATGCCTTGGCTAGTATAAAGTATGACTATGGAAAGGTTTATATACAGTTACCATTTTAAGTGCGGCACACAGGATTTGAAATGACCTTTGTTTGGATAAAACAGCATAACATTTACCCCGAGGCTTCAGCTATTAGTTTGTCATAACGAGGTAAGTTAAAATGTAGATATCAAAAATTGTCTTTAGAAAAAATAAATAAAGGATCCCAGTTTTTTCCTACATCCCAAGGAATGCATCTTAAATTTAATTTCTTAAAGTTGTGAATTTGTTTTTGTTGTTTGCCGTTTTTACCTCTGTATTGTTCTGTGATTGACAGGCGACCTGTCCCAGCAACAAGTTGCACAAAAGAGTTGTAATGAAAGGAAGAAGCCCCCCCTCTGGGGATGTGCATAACAGTTTTGCAAATATCTTCTTGGCTAACAAAAAATGTTTAATTTGTGTTTATCAAAGAACAAGGAAACATTTAAAATGTTAAAAAGTTATGTTTGCCCTTTAAGGACTTAATTTTTTTGACAAGGTAAAGCAAGGTTTACATCGTGTTTTATGCACATCTATGTTGTCAGCAACACGGCTATGCAATGTAAGATCAGTTTGTTGTACGTGTTTTTTTTTTTGTTTGTTTGTTTTGGGTGAACTACCACCATTTTTACCTTTTCCTGTTTTTTGAGAGAGATGTGTCCTCTGTGTTTTCTTCTTTTTTTTTTTTTTTGGCTTGACGTTTTTGAGGCACACAGCGGAGGTTAAGCTCCCATTTAGCCAATTTATGTGATGATAGCCTATTCAATTAACATCTACTTGGTTTGCTGCATAATTTAACTGGCTGAAGTATCATAACATTTAAAATCAATAGAATTTATAAATGATTCAGTGCGTACTGAACATTCAGCGGTAGAAGAGAATGCATGCAAGAATTGCGTGGATGACAGTAATGCTAAACTCTCTTTATTTTCTATTCAGTTTGATATCTGCAGAGGTCTTTCTACTCACTTTCTGGGCTCTCCTCGGGGCCTCCTGCTCATGTGGGACACAGGACTTTGATTATTTTTTGTTTTATATTGTGCTACTCTTGATACTCTTTGTTTTCTGCCAGGTACGCAGCCATGCTCTGATCACGAGGGCAATGAGCAATATGCACAACGGCAGAAATGTCTGGAAGAATACACTGCAGTGTCTCTCCTGCATGTACGCATTGAACACTTTAACTGCTTAAGACCTCCCATAGTTACTTATGTGACATGTATGTCACATATTGTGAATATTTGAGTAGAGAAATACTCCAAATAGCATTTTATGGTCTCTTTCTCTCTTCTGCCACGTTGAAATATGAATACGCATCGAGGCTGTTGCTGAATAATTTATCTCAATTGTACATGACACATTTAAGCATACATTTTAGCTCAATAATTGTTTAATAAATATTGCACTGATGTGCTAAAGTACCCATTGCAGTCAGTAACAAGAGTGCTACGCCCAAAGGGACAACTGTCTCTATTCAAAATGCAGGACATTTTTGAGTAATTTCACATTTTTGTGGATTTAAACACTTTCTGTAAAAACTTGTCATGTTTGACGGAAGTGTTGCTTCATGCCTTGTTTTTGTCCCGCTGATGCTGATTCCCCAGTGGAAGCGATGTGTTTTGGTGTCTTCAGAGAACATTTCAAAACTCCAAATCTCTCTTTCTTCAACCCACCCACTCACACACACACACACACACACACACGCACACACACGTATAAGTAGCATTCTGACAGCCCCTCAATTTTCTCCACATCATGAGCAAAATTTGGATGTTTAAAACATTTATGATTCATTAGCTGAGAACTTATCCCTTTTAAAATCCTTTCATGTATAAATCATGCGTATTTTGATTTGAAGGGGCCGCTTCTGTGTTATTGATGAGGCGCTCGACTCTAATCAATTAGTAATTGGAGCACAGCTTTTAAATAATGCATTTATTAGGCCTTGTGATGTGTTTAATGGCAGCCCCTTGCAGTGCAAATACGTCTGAAGTGCCCTAATGAGTCTTTTATGGGCCAGCCCAGGGAAAATGGCACAGCTCACTCTGTGACATTACTGCACAATAGGTCTTGTTTACACTGACTTGTCAAGTAAGACAACTAATGCACAGGCGTTCACACAAATTATTATCGTGTTTATTGCGCCCAATTCTTTTTGCCCTATGAAAAAAAAGAAAATCCCTTGGATTTGGGTTTCTGACTCGTCACATCAGCTTGTTTTCAGCATCACTTCAGTAGCAGGGCTGGTGAATGAAGCATTTGGATTAGAACTAGCAGACGCCAACAGCTAACGTTAAGTAAATTAACTTTTCATCAAATGCATGCACTCCGCAGAAGGGTCCAGTTGGTTTCACTTGTTACCAGCATGTTAGTTTTTGTGGATTGTTGGCTTTGTATGAATTTTTACTCAAAATGACAGTCAAAGTAATAATACAAGACTTAATGCTTTAGGTTAGAGAAGAATATGTTTCATAGCACCATGACCACAAATGAACTGAGACATAACTTTCTTCTAGCCTTCACAATAAGAGCCATTTTCATAGTTTAGGACAGATTATGCTTCATAGCTTCAGTATGTACTGCATAAATATTAATTACACTTGGCATGTGTTGGCAAGATGCTCAAACTTCTTTCGTTCTGGTAAATAACCTCTTACCATTTTAAAATCTGTTGAAATGATTATTTGCTTGGTTCTAATTCACTTCCCGCAGTGAAGTCTGATTACGTCAGACTCGGTGCCAACTTCACAATTTACTAAAATTTAACAAAATTTTAGGTCAAATGAGAAACAGAATGACAACTAGAAATTAAAGGGTCAAAAACCTTTTCCTAAGGTTTTGAGACTCCAGGGAACTATAGCAAGAGTCACTTTCTACAAATGTAGAAAACACAAGACGGTGGCAAACCACTGACAACTCATCCAGGAGTCACATCTAAGCTACTCCAGGCTTTTTCTGTCACAGTCGATGTCTTTGTTTGTGATTAATAAATAAGAAAGAGACCGGATAAATCCAAAGTTAGCTTGATGATTCCCAAGGTGTTTGGAGAAAAAATATTTTCTGGAACTATTTGGAAGTGAAATCTGGCGTAAAACTATCACAGAAAGGGTGTCACGCTTACAGTCAAACATGGCGGTGGCAGCATGATGATCTGGGGTTGCTTTGTTGCTTTAAGTCCTGGATTGATAAAAGAAAACAAAGAAAAAAAAACATGACTTCTTAAAGAGATTTTCTGGTCATCAGTTTGTGACCTTTCAAATGACCAAAGCAGCAGGATGATGATATGGAGGAAAACAGTGAATCCACTTCTGAAAAAGGCAATAAAAACTACAAAAGCTGACGCCTACACTCATTTATAATCTATACTTTTTCTATTTGTTTAAATAGGACATTTTTAAAGTTAAAACATTACATAGAATGACATTTTTACCACTTCCCCACCTCCATTGTGTAGTTTTCTGTACTGGCAAACAGGAAGGCAGAATAATCACTTTTATTTATCAACGTGAAGAAATCAGCATCGAGTCAAGATCAGTTTAACTAATTGTTGACGGGTTTTATAGCCCGATATCAGGTGCGTCCCAAACCACTGGAATCTAACGCTGCGGCAAATTTCCTGCAAACTAATTATCTTTCACATCATTGGTGAACCACCTGTGTGGAAGAACACCACCTGCCCGAGGACAAAGCCCCGGTGAAGGCCAGAGCTGTTTAGCCAAAGTCTGTACCGCCAACCAGGTTATGCACACCATCCATCATCGTCAGCCCAACTATGTTTGTGGTCTGTCAGCGACTCGGCGTTACGTGTGCACATGGGTGGTGCGTGTGCGTGTGTGTGCGTGTGTGGGAGAGGAGAGTTTTGGTGGAGAGCTTTTGCTCTCCTGGCAGGGGTGGGTTTTAATTGGAACACCCAGTGAGTGGTATGAGTGCCGGTGTCACAATGAAAACTCCAAAGGCAGGCCCACACTGATTCACTCATATGGCGAGCCACCGTCTCCTGAGGGGCTGCGAGATTAGAAAGACGTTTACGACTCTAAATATCCGCGCGTCGCGCTCTCTGACTGAGCATGCATGTGCGCCTCGCATATGCCCGTGTTTGTGCTCGTACCTCTCGACGTGTGCCGCCACTTTAAGTGTCTGTCAAGCAAATTCCCATCGCCGATACAGATATGACAAGTAGACTGCTGGAGCTTTGTTATTTTTGTCGAGAGATTAAGATCAGCATGCAGAGAGGCTGCTTTATGTATGTGCCGATAATGCATGCATGCAAATATGTTTACCACAACAAATCAGTTCCCCGTTGCGACCCGTTCACCCCGACTTACAAATGTGCTACCTTTAAATGTTATTTATCAGATTCCGTTCCCCTTTACCTCTCAATTCTTTCCTCTGTCCAAATGCTTTGACTGATAGTTTTCTTCTTCTTCTAATACTCCGAGCTGTGTACTTCCAAGACACATTCATCCACCCTTATTACAATTCCCTTGCAGTGAATCTGTTACTTTATTCTGTTTTTCCTCTGGTTTTTCTGTCTCATTTGAATTCAACTTGCACTACACCCTCCCCACTCACTTCCATACAATTCGTACACACATGCAACCCTGCATACGTTCACAAACACACACACGCACGCACGCACGCACGCACGCATGCACACATGAGTTCAGACCTCCCCCACATGAACAACCCAACACACACTCGCTCGTGCACACACTCGATGTTTCAGCGGGAGTGGTGCCTGACAGGAACAAGTGACAGCTCCCTAATTACCTCCTCACTGTAGACGCTGACGCTGCCTGAGACGCACTGCTCATTTTCCTCTTTTTCCTTCCTCCCTCTCTCCTTCTCTGCCTCCACTCTCGCTCACCCACCCCTCCTATTCCCCCTCCTCCTTACCCACCTCCTCTTCTTATCTCCCCTGTGGTGAATTATGCATGTCCAGGAACTCCCAATCTGCATTCTCACTAGCCGTGCAGAGACCAACCACCTATACGGTACCTTCCTCTGTCCTTCCCTCGTTCTGCTTGCACCCTACACCTGCTCATCTACTGCAGTAAGGAGTGCAACCTATCTAATGCTTTCAGATTTTAAAAAAAATGTTTATTCAATGCAAATTTGATTAAAAAAAAAAAAAAAAAAAACAAGACGAGAGACGACTGTCCTTGAATTAGCCCTCTCATTGCAGGCCACCCAGACCAATTCTCCTCATGTCTTAGTTTCAAGTAATGTGATGGGTCATGGTCGCCATCTTGAATCTCCAGGGAGTAGCATTTGTTCTGCAGTCTCAACACAAAACTGCCCGGCGTCAAGTCAAAATCTCAAATTGTGTTTTCACTTGATGCCCACTGACCCCTACAAGGATGTTTTGGTTTGATAGAAACTATGACCCTCACGCAAAACACCTTGTTCCTCTCCTGCCGTCTGTTTAGCTGGTGTCAGTCTGCAAAATCTAACCGAAGAAACTCAGAGATGAGAATGCAAGACTGAGGGATTGTTAGTGGAGGTTAGGAGACCGGTTGTGAAATAAATGGAAGATAAAGGGTTTATTCAGAGAGGGTGTAAAGTGGGCAGCTAATAAAATTCATTAAAATGTTGATGTTGCAGCTGAAAGTAGATATTTAAATACACTGAAAAAAAAACAAGAACTGACTGTGTTTTTTTAATTGTCTGACATTAAATGAAACAAACCCTTTTCCTACTTTAGGTCAGTTTAATTACCAAAATGATTTCAATTTATTAAATACCACAATAACAACAAATTCAGTTTACAACACCAAGACTGTGTCCTTAGGCAATTTGAGAGAGCTCAGGTACAGCCATTCAGAACATCAGAGTCAGCTGAAAGATGTGTTTTAGGTCAGACTTATACCTGAATTAGACGTTTCAATTTTAATCTTGTGTTTAGGCCATTTGGTACAGAATTAATTCCAGTTACCAGGGAAGTCGTGACTTGGAGCTGGGTTTGACGACAGGCCCAAAATAACAGCGTTCTAGTTAGGAAATCAGAATTGTAATATTAGACGCACCATAACCTTTGCTTGCAGCACGATTTACAAACATTACTTTAAAAATGTGAGGCTTGTAAAATAAAAATGTTTCCAACACATCTTTCTACGATTATTTAGAGAAAGTCCAATTTTCAAGTCATAATTGGGACAGTCAGAGTTGCTCCCAGTTTCTCAGTGGAAAATTTTACTTCGGAGGGCATCCCAGTTAATTTCTTGTAGTCAGAATTTCCCAGTTCAGAGTTTAACTGGAACGCAGCAAAAGACGACGGAGGCATCCCAGAACCGAAGTGAAAATCCGGTGTAGGATGCAAAACGCACCCGTGGTTCTGTTTTAAAATAGACACTTTAAAATCTCCTTAAATCATAACTTAATAATAGAGCTCGTTCAGCTGCGTTCAGTTAACTTCTCAACCAAAAACTATCAATGTACTAAGAAGGCAAGGATGTGATGAAAGAAAACCCGAGGGCATGAATCAGAAAAACTGTAACATGATGGAAAAAGACACAATGCCAATAAGCACAGCTGATTTTGAGGACTGCCGTGGGCCAATAAACTTTATGGAGCAAAGTTTCAACATTCCTTGAGACCAACTATGTCACCTGTTTAGAGGGGTGCAACAACAAGAACGCAATCGAATTGGAAGCGCGACTAAAAAGCTCAAAGTGTCGCATTCATCACTGTCCTGCCAGCAGAGAGCATAAAACTTTGTTGACACAGAGTGGCGAGTAAGTCTGCGGTCCTCGTTATATATTAAAGTAATTTTTAAAAATTGCTTTCTTTTTAAATTTAGCGTGTAATGAAAAATTTTGCCCTTCATGAAAGATCTCGATACAAAAGAAAACTTGGGTTTTTCAAGAATGGCTGCCTATTAAAGTCAGTGGATAAGATAAATCAACTTCAGTTTAACTTAATAATCGATAACTTGCAGCCCAGCAATATTAAAAGTGAGATTAAAAATGTAAAGAATCAAATGTGAGACAGAGATTTTCACTTTGTCTAAAATTAAGTTAATATAAAATAAATTACTCAGATGAAAGCGATGCAGCTTGTTATGCCACAGTTATCAAATCAGTTCCAGCAGCTTGTTTTCTCAGTGTGCAAACACGAGACAAAAGAAAGCTCAATGTACGGCACTGAGCACCTCTGGTTGCACAAAATAGCAATGACTTAAAAAAAAAAAAAAAAAAAAAAAACCATTCGGGGTATTTTATTTCTCAATATCTTTATGAAATAAAGGGAGACCTTACCCTTTACATACAAACCCCCAAAAAACATATAATTATGTACCGACATCATGAAGTTTTGAGGAATGCTTACCAAGATTAAGAGGCATTACTGTTTTTCCTCTTTGAAGGAGTAGTTACAGCACTGACTCTGCCAAGTAGCACAACACCACTGCTTGTGCTGGCTCCAGCAAAAGCTGTGACTCATAAAAGTCACTTTATAATCCCCGCACTGGCAGTAGAGCCTGACTTTAGTCATCGTTAAACTAATTATTTAACAGCAAGAGGTCTGCACCGAAGTCTGCTTCAAAAAGCAAACACCCTCTGTCTGCAGAACACAAAGTCTCACACCAGGAGACACTTTTCTGCTTCTCGCCTAAAACTGCCCCTCAATTCATTATTTCAGCCTAACTGTTCTAAACAGGCAATTAAAACTATTAATTAAGCTTACCGCCTTAAAAATAATTAATGAACTCAGTAAAATGACCAAGACGACAATAATAAAAGTCGTAAAAATATGTGTTGAGATGCAGATGTACGTTGAAATCAGCTAAAGATGATTCTTAAAAAAATGTTTGTTAAATTTTCTTTCAAAATGTAGGAAACAAGCAGACGTACATTGGAATAAAAAAATCCGAGCTAAAAGATAAAGACAAACCTGATTTTGGTATTTTAAAAACCTGTACTTTAGTACTTTTGTCTGCAATACATATAATTTATAAGTTTTGAAGACTCGTTTTAAAGAATGCGGCACAAGCCTGTTTTTATGCTACTGTAATTTCTTTAAAACTTCACCAAGTAGTTCCTTAATGACCAGGAGAGCGGCCCCTGACTAGCGAGATATCAGCTGCACACTCTGAAACTTCCAGACAGAGGATCTCGTGTCTGAACGTCTGCTGGAGGGCCATCAAAGCCCTGCCAAAAGGAGCAACCGAGAGGGAGGGCGTGAAGAAGCAAACCAAGTGGCCGTAATGACTTTTCAGGGTAAATTAAGATGTAGGGAGCTCGTTGGGTCAGCCTCTGAAGTGGTGACCCTTATTCGCGCCGGTCGTCAATGCCTCCTCAGCGGTGCGCTCTCGTCACGATTGTTTCTCCTCCCAATCAGCTTTACAACAGAGTTTATCTGACTGCCACTGGCTGTGATTTATTACCCCAGCCCCTGCCACTGTCAACAGGCCTTTCTGCGAAGTCACCACAAGGCCTCTGTTTTTCTCCAGGACCTCTTGTTTGGCTCTGTCTGTCTGCAGCAGCTTTACCTGTTTTAGCTATTTGATAGCAGGTTTGACAGATATGGTGATTTGTAGCGTGGTGATTTTTTTTTTTTTTTTTTCAGGTTTTGTTGTCACTTTCCTCTGATTGCAGCCGACGCACACAGAGGCAAGTCTGTAACCGTTTAAAAAATCATTTCTCTGTCACTTTTGCTTGATTACAGAACATCAGGGCATGCAATTCTGAAAAGGTGTCTTCAATCTATTTCAGTCTGAAACTTGTCTTGTGACTTTTTTTAACCGTCACGCCCTGACGTCATAGGTAACTGCTTTATAAATTAAAACATAGGTCTTGCAGAGAAAACGGATTTCAGAGACAACAGTTGATAGGAAAGGAGATCTTAATGTAATGTCTAATGTCATAAAGCCAAACAAAGCCATCTGTCATTGTTAAGTGGAAGGAAAAAATCATGCATGATTGTGGTGCCCACTTGTTCTCCAACTGGCCAAATCTAAAGTGTCTTGAATGACCTTTCATTGTAGTTACAGCTGCAGGTCTTTGAGGGAATTTTTCTTTCAGCTTTGCACATCACAAAACTATTTTTGCCACTGATCTTTGCAAAAACAAATGAGAGTTTGATAGAGAGCATCTGTAAACATTCAATTTCAAAACTTGTCACGGATTTGTGTTCAGACTTTGACTGGGCCATTCTATCACATGTCTATGGTATGACCTAAACCACTCCGTTGTAGCTCTGATGGTATGCTCAGCTGCCCTTTACTTGGTGTCAACCAAAAACCAACCTTACAAACAGCTGAACTCTGTTGATGAGGTAACTGCTGAAGGGAATTGATTGTATTTTTATTGTGGAGCATCAGAGTAAATGGGGATACATATAAATGCATGCCACACTGTTCAGGTTAAAGTTTTGCAAGTCACTTTTCTCTTGGCCCCTCATTTGTAATTACACTACGTGTTGCTCTAATCATTCAAAATGTGTGGCTATTGTATGACAAATTGTAAAAAAATAAGAAAAAAACATTCTTACAGGCCGTGTAACTGTCTCATCTCAACAGGATGTAAGTCATGGTGTATATTTTAAGTTCACAGAAATGACTCGGCTTAACGTGTTGCAGCTTCGAGGTTCAGGCTTTCTTATTGCGCCGGAGCAAATTCTGCTGTGATGCTTGAAATTGCAGCAGGAGAAATTACCGAGGGGGGGGGGGAGCGAGGACGGGTGAAGAAGCGTTTCACTATTGCTAATTACTGCCTCATTAGCAACAGTGCTTAGCCATGTGGACAATAGCAGCAGAACAGCTGATAAAAACACATGCAGAGGCTACAGTTGAAAGAACATGGCTGTGTTTTATGTCTTTATTGGTTCGCTATACATTTTAGCACGGGGACATCCAAAGCACCAGGGATGAGGTCGGTAATTAAAGCGGTAAGTAGGGTGTGATGATGGATATTCAGATTTCCGGTGCTCCAGATTCGGTTAAAGCAGAAACTATCCGAGCCAAAACTGAGCAGCAAGTGTGTGACACATCCTCATCCTGACATCTACACCGTTTTTTTTTTTTTTTTTTTTTTCACCCCTTCCCCCCCTCCCCCGCCCCTCGGGCCCCCGATTTTTCCGGCGCCCCTTTTTTTTTC
>NW_015112678.1:116804-134502 GCF_001443285.1 Poecilia latipinna | reverse complement strand
TTTTTTTTTTTTTTTTGCTTCCACCCTTTCCCTCCTCTCCCGGCCTCTGGGCCTCCAGATGTTGCCGTCGCCCTTTTTTTTTCCGTGGAGGAGCTGCAGTGTGGAAATGCCTGAAGTGATGACAATAAACACCTCCGCCATAACCTGGGCTCCCGCATTTGCATATTCGCCTGGTTTAATTTGAGGGGGAAATATGCAAATGTATGCAAAATGAAAATCCGTCTCCTAATGACATGAGACGATTAAACAATTTTTATGCTTAAGTATTCTGTTTAATGAAATCAAATGGGCCCACGCTCCACGACAAATTTGCCTAGGCACGGACAAAATTTGTGGCTATCACAAAGAAATAAGAGAGAGAGAACTAGGAAGAGGGGAGGAGGAGGAGGAGGGTGCCTGCTTGGTGTGCATGACAGCTTTTTTTGAAACTGTCCCTCACAAGAAGCAAAAAAAAGCTCCTGAATTCAAATAAGATTTCAATGACAATTATGAAATCTGTCAGTCGCTCCTTTTTTCATACACCCACTTTCTCAGTTAAAAGAACAGTGGGGGATGAAGAGCAAAATGTACATCTAAAATGTTCAAAAATAATATCAATATCAGCTCTGATGCGTTTTTCAACCAGCTCCAGAAAAGGCTTCTCGGTTCTCTTGCACTTTTTTTTTTTTTTTTTTTTTCCAACGCGGAAAGCGGGAGTGTTAACTCACTCACTTTGAAAAGCTAATATTCTTTCCTCCCACCCTATCTCTATAAAAACACACTGTTAATGCGCAGCTTAACAAATAGGAAAATAAAATGATTTCCCTGTCTAAGTCCGGGGCCTAAAGACACGATCACCCAGGAACAGAATGCATAACGAAGGAGACAGCGGTGTGATTAAAGTTGGAAGCAGAGGGGGAGAAAGAAAGAAAGAGAGAGTAATATGTGACTGCTTAATTGTAGCTTTGCGGGGAGCTGGTGACTAATGGCCTTTCCACGGAGCTGTTCAAGCCATGAGCTGCACATTAATATAAAGGGGGTTATTATTATGTTTTAGCTTCAGACCTGATTAATCACAGAGATTTACTTCCAGCTCAACTCTTTATATGGGGAGTCATGCTGCTGTTAGGCAGCCATCAAGCTGCTCACACCTACTGGAATGCAAATGCGGAACGATAAAAAGCTACATGCCCACTGAACTTTTTTTTTTTTTTTTTTTTTTTTTTTAAAAAAAATTTAAAACCCCGAACTACCGTTTTAACATCCTGAACACCTCAGTTGTTTAACAACACGTTAGATTGTTGCTTTGTGTCAATATCAATATGTAAATATCTCATTATTGTTTGCACTTTTTGTTCTCGAAATGTGCCATTTCTGTACGATTGTATTAGTGGCACAAGTTCAGAAACTCTATATCAGTAAAAGAAGCTGACCATTAAGAATTTGTTTCTAGCATTTCAGTTTCACTGTTTGAAATTCTATCAAATCTGGAGCTTTGAGGAGGCGGGAATCTGTAAACAATTAGTACGGTCATAAAAACCTAACTTGTGAACCATTCTGATGGTTCTTTTTGTAAAGTGCATAGTGAGTGAGGTTATGATACTTCCACACAGTAACTTAAATATGGAAAAATAAATGGACAGCCTGGAATATTGAGTGAAATGTAATTCAGAAAGTATCTTGCTTTGCTGAGAGATGTGACACTTCTACTTTTTTCAGATTGTACACATTTTATGTGAAGTTTCCAGTAGACCTTGTAAACAGTCGACACTTCCAAAGACTTTATTACAGTAGTTCTCTGCACATTCACATGATCTATTATAATTCGTAAATATATTTATTTTACAATTTCCAAACAACATAAACTTGGTTTTATCTATAGTTAATAATTTCCTTATATTAAACCACTTTTTTTTTAGTTTACAGCTCTGAATTGAGTTCAAGTTTCTATAAATTCTCACTTGTACAAAAAAATATCTGTACAGCGGACAGAACAAAACGAAGGATTTCTGAAGTTTTAAATACACAATTTGTATAGAAAATAAACCGTTTTGATCCCATGACTGAACCCTGGGGGACACCACAAGCGGTATCCAAGCATAATGATTCAACGTCACCCGTTTGTACAAATTGTTGTCTGTTACTGATTCATCCACTGTAGAACTATTCCTCTTCGACCATAGCACTCTAATTTTATGATTAATAATTCATGATTAATTATATCAAATGCTTCAACAGGGTTGCAGTACACACTAATTGCAAATGTATTTTTGTTGAAGGACGTCGTAACCTCTTCTAATAATTCAAGAACTGCTATTGCTGTGGATCAATAAATCCTTATTGATAACTCTATCCAACCTTCCAACATAATTATAGCAAACATTTGGAGGGGAAAGGCTAAGGAAGAAAGAGATCTTTAATTGTGAAATGATGTTTATCCCCTGATTTATGTAGATGGATGATTTGCAATCATTTATATTTTGTGGGAAATTTACCAGTTTGAATTGGGAGGTCAGTACATATAGCTTCTACGACGAAACCACTTTTCCACCAAGCTGATCTCAGTGCTGAACTTACTATCAATTTTTGAGTTTAGCCAATATTGTTGGATCTTTATTTGAGCAGGCGGAAGCAACGTCTTTGAGAGTGATTTTATCTAAAAGAGTCTGATTGGATAAGAGCATGGCATGAATATTACGCAGTGTGTTTGTTGTGTTATGGGCTCTTCCAGCTTCCACGCAGCCAAAGATCACTGAAGGCCTTCGTCGGACCCCGAGGCTTGGAGGGATTTCTTCAGCCTGATGCTTTGGTACCCTATAATCCCTTTGGCTTATATATTATCCCTGCCTTCCCTCCGACAGCTAGCTAATAGAGGAAAGGAGCTGTGGCTCTCCCTATGCCACGTGCCTCTCTCCAAACAGATAGAAGAGAATGCTGTGTGTGTGCGAGCTGTTGATAACTGTTGGTACAGATGTTAAAGTGGACACAGACTGAGAGACAGAGGGCCAAACACACATGCACACGCATGAACACACTCACAAACCTGGGTAGCTGCTTTGTCTGAAGCCGCTGTAGCACAACAATCGATTTCAGGCTCCTCCAACAAGATCCCCTGCGCTTACACCTCTGAGCTCCAGATGATGCAGTGTTGGGAGTGGGATGCGATAAAGTGGCGGGGGCGGGGGGCCTGCTGTTGCTCAGAGAGGAGTTCTTTCGGTTTTATGACGCCGTGCCAGTGGCTGTTGCACGTCAGTGATGTCGGATTCATAACAAAGCAGAAAATGTCACTGTATGTTGCAAGCTTGTGTCTGGGTTAAATCTACTCAGATATTACAACAAACTCCTGGACGGCCGTTCAAATGCCATTCACCACAGAAGGAGCCGATGTCGGCGTAAGGGATTTGTTGCTGGTGCAAGAGGACCACAAATAGGTGAAGAATGGGATTATTAACCCCTAACACTGATCTTGGTGTGGTTTGCTAAAATTGCAGTGTGGTGGGATTTATGTGATCTCCCATAATCCTGTGGGCCTTGATGCTCCAAATCCATTGTCATGCTTCACTTTATAGGAGGGGAATTTCCATGACTTCAGCTCCTCACTTGCAGTGCTCTATGCATAACCACAATACACACACACACACACACACACACACACACACACACACACACACACAGCTGCCGCTCATTCAACATTCCTTTCTGAATAGCCTGGCATCACATTTCGCAGGACAGGTCTTTGAAGTTATTACTCCCCTTTATTTGCTGTTTTACGCTTATACAGATTACTTGTAATTCCTGCGGCATTAAACGATGTTCGAAGTGAATGAAATGTAGGATTAAATTAAAAGAAAAGATCCAGCCGATAACTTGCTGGCGAAGCAAATGGACAATTTAATGTGCCGTGCAAAATTAATCCTAAAGTAAAGAAACCGTTCCAAATTTTGGCACATTACAAACCTATCATTTCTTGCAAAATAAAAAATTTCAAGCATGCAGTAATTGTTTGTATTTAGCACCACTCAGTTAGTACCTTGTGGTACGGCGTTTCTTGCTAGTGCAGCTGAGAGTCCTTGGGGCTATCTCG
The DNA here is from genome assembly GCF_001443285.1 of Poecilia latipinna. NCBI lineage: Eukaryota > Metazoa > Chordata > Actinopteri > Cyprinodontiformes > Poeciliidae > Poecilia > Poecilia latipinna. The sequence goes on along the minus strand of NW_015112678.1, from coordinate 130,439 downwards.
CTAACAGCTTCAAACTTCTGGAGAGACTGGAATCATCTTACTGCTCTTTAAAAATATTACTCAATCTCAGATTAGATGATGACAGCCCATAAACAACATTTTTCAATGTTGATTCTCAAATATATTTAAGTGTGGATTTTGATAGGCCCATTTAATCTCATGAAAGTGTTTTGAACTAAACCGTTCCATTGCATTTGGTTTAACTGGATTTTATTCAGTGTAAACAGAGTAAAAGGGGACTGACTATAGATCCATGCCTTCTTATTCATATCTTCACTTTTTTTATTTGTCCACCATATGCAGGTGGAAAGATTCAAGGGTTATAAATACAATGCATTGAGTATAAACTACTGGGAAAAATTTGCCTAACAAGGAGGGAACAGGTAACTTAATCGTGTGAAATAAAAAATAATAAAAATTAAAACAATTCAAAGAGAAGCCAAACAACAAGAGGGAGCATGAGTGAAAAATATTTTCGCTCTGCTTCAGATATTTTAGCATTTAGCAGTTTCTCATCACATTTGCATGAACATATGCGTTCCGTCTTTGAAATGAATTTCTGTGAACGTGTCAGGAAGTTAATTAGCTCTGTGTTTTTGTATGTCATTGACTGTGCATGTGGACTTGTAATTGCATGTGCATGTGTGCATGAATGTACTTTTGCATGTCTTCACCCCCCACCAGTAAGGGAAGATAAAGTCACAATCATATTTTTTCCCAGCTGGTGGTAAATGCGACTTGCTAAGTCATTCTTGTTGTTTTATTGTGTTCTTTTTTTTTTCTAGATGAAAAAAATAGCACTTTCTCTTTTTTTCTCTTCATTGAGGCACATTAAATCCACAAAATGTTCTCCATCTGCTCACCTTTCCTGCCCAAATCTTTCTTTTTTTTTATCCTTCTAGCCCTCTCCCTTCTCTGTGGGATGGTCATTTAATCCATCTAACCAGCTGGAAAGATAAATATTCCTTAGTGGAGTGTGAGGCCCCTGCTTCTCCGCTCATGCAAACCGGAGATGAGGAGAAAGTCTCCCCTCTCCGCAGAGCTCAGACGCCCCAAATGCCTTCACTCAAACAGATGTCGGCATGAGGATGAATCCAACTCTTGGGCTTTCTCCACAATCTTTTTTGTTCAAACTCAATTCACACAAAGGCTATCATGCATAAAGTCTCATTACACACTTTTGAGATTAAAAAGTAGTAGCTGGTTTACAGAATTAGGACGGAAACTCGAATCAGACTCAAAACTCAGTGCGAAATCCTCCATTTCTTACTCCTCTTCAGAATGCTTGAAAATTAAGAGTACGTGTTAACAAGCACCTTCACCACTACTATAGCTTGTACATTTTCCAGGCTGTATTTGGCTGATTATCCCTGAAGGAGGAACATGGACGGGTTCCTGAGGTTGACTCATGCTTTCTGTTTGGAGAGGTCCAATTCAGAGCAGGCCGGGCCGCCTGGAGCCTCTGTTTACACAGCCTCTCAGGCCAGACTGGGAGGCCCTATTTTCACACCCAGGTGCTTTCCAAAGAAAACCTCCAGCAGAGGCCCCTTGTCAAAGGTACGACTCTCTGAAAAACAACCTCAGAGCTCCAGGTTACTGCTGTTGCATCGTGTGCTTCAGGCGCACACATGTGGTCACAACACGCATCCAGAACACAATGGAGAAAGAAGTGTGTTGTACTTGAACAGAAGAAATGGTTTTATTGCTCCCATGAATGGTGCGGAAACCTGGCCAGAATTACTCACCGCTCGGACCGGGTCTGTAGCGCAGGTTACTTGGTGGAAGGAGTTTGTGGCATTGGTATTCTAAGGGGGGGAGAATAATCCTTCAGACAGTTTCGCTTCTGTTGTGAGTCAGCATGACCTCTTTTTTCTTGTTTAGGAGTGTCAGACCTTAGACCTCAAAAAACAGAAAGATGTTCAGCACCGGGTCAATGTCAAACAAAAAGTTCACTGCGAAGGCAAGAGGCATCGGCGGCGGGTCAAAAAGGCAGACAAGCACTAAGGGGTGTTTTATGTAGCATATCTCTGTCTGCTTGTGAGACTGAGCTAAACTCATTCAAACACGAACAAAAAAAAAGGCCTGTAAAGCCTCTTTAACTTTAAATTCAGATCCTCTCCCCAACAATGGTCTCCAGAACTTTCAATGAATGGAAAATCTATTCCAACGTCAACAACACGGTGCTAGTTTTCACTGCTTCTGTCATCTAAACACTTCCAAACACATGCAAAATGTCAGAATTATTTATAAGTAAGGTTTCTTATTAATAAAGAAATCACAGTGTTGAGGTTTCTACACCCTCAGCTGCAGCACAGCGGTGGAGGAGAAAGTACCGTCAGTATTTTCAATCAGTCACTTAGCAGCATAAGAAGATGCAGGTGAGGTTGTTTTTTTTTTTTCTGTCCTTCTGCTACTCCCGTTTTGTTTAGGTGAATATTAACATGAAATATTATCACCTCTTGAGAGAAACTAGCAATGTAAAATTAAAATATCAAGCTCCCTCAAAGACATGCACACTTTAATTTCACAAACTGCATTGAAGGTTCAAGAAAAGGAAGACGGTACACAGTGAGGTTCGTTCATGTTTGAAATAGTGAGGATTTGTCACAGGCGAAGCAGACCTCAAACCAAATACTGCTGAGAGTGCCACAAGAGCTTTTTAAGAATACTTAAGGAGTTTGTGCATTTGGACATTTTAACTGAAGAGTCTTACATCTGTTTTAGCATCAGAAATTCAGAATAAAATGTACAAAATCACTTCAATAAAATGCTATTTACAACATATAGCACTTCTTTTTACATGAAGGTGCCACCTGAAGATATCCCTGGTCCTTTTCATAGTTAAAAAAAAAGTACAAAAAAATTCTATGCATATATGCATGTCATAATTACTTTCCATATATCTTCCAAAATCTCATTTCCATCTTTGGAAATTCTGCAGCACAGGAGTAATGGGTGCATTATGCAGTTATGACAGGTCTAGCTCTCCCCTTTCCCCCCCTCCCCATCATCCAACACACAGCCCCCTTAGCCTTTCCCCTTTGCTGCTGCAGAACAATCAAAACCGAAATAAAAATGTAAAAGAATTACCTTCAGCCAAAACATCACAAGAAAAACAACAACAAAACAACAAAAAAAGAACAATGTTGCCGGCTTCTTCCCGTGTTTACATCACGGTCTGCACTGTGCGTGGTTTCACGCAGTTCGCACTGACGAGTCCTGCCCATTTGTGAGCACACAGCACAGGGATGAATAAGTGTGTGCATAAATGACCAGGCCAGTGATTGAGTGAAGAAATTATTGAGCGGGTAAATGAACAAATGTTTGAGTGAGCGAGCGAGTGAGCGAACGGTTGGGACATTGAGTTTGTGTCTGACTGAGTAACCGAGCCGTCCTGAAATCCACATATACCCACGCACGCACACGCGCGCACACACACACACACACACACACACACACACACACACACACACACCATAGGCAATCCAAACAAACAGCTCTAAGTGCTGCAGTGTTCGCCGAGGGAGCTGGGAAAAGCCCCATCAGCCCAGTGAATGAGAGCATTCTGCCTGCTCACAGCCAGTTATTAAAATCAATTAATGACGGGGAGGGAGGCCCCTGTAAAAGCTGACTTGTTGGGCTCTAGGGGTCCTTTGTGACACGTTGCCTTTCTGGATCACTTGTGCCATATGGAACCTCCCCTCTTGTGGCACATAACTCACTTTTATGAGAGCCTCATTGGCTAATGATGGAATAGTGCACGAGCACCGAGCAGGGGAGGGTTCCTGTCCCTGGAACTGTCACTCCCACCGCTGCCTGTGTCTCTGTCACGCCGATCTTTGCTGAGAAACCACTGTTGGCTTCAGAGGGAATGTCGCTGACAATACGTAAAAACGAAAGAAAGGTGTTTTCTGAGTCTTTGCTCTGTTTGACGAGACAGACAGACTGACTGACAGGGAACGTCTCGGCATAGCGAGACAAAATGAGCTGTGACACCCGACGCTTCAGCAAAAATCTTAAAGAAACTGATGGAGCATTTACCTTCTGACTTTATTCTCTAATATGTCTGTTCTCTACACCCACACATATGCCAGATGCATAAAGACAGAAATATGTAGCAGGCACACGTTGGCGGATGCAGACGCACACCGAGCTCCAGCAAATCCCGTCTGATTCTTGGTCCAGCTTCAGGCAAGACAGGCCCAATTGAAGAGGAGATTGGCCGTTAGAGTGAGGCGTAGTGGCTCTGCAGGAGGAAGGCGGCGGTCCATTTAGCAGCGCTGAAAGAATCCTGCACTCATTTTAGCGCAGTCCCACGGGGTGAGGAAAAAGAAGACAGACTTGGTTGGATCTCTTTTCTCCTGCCGGCTGGATATCACTCTGTTTTGCTGTCTGGTGTCAAGCTCCGCGTGCGTTTTTTTTTTTTTTTTTTTTTTTTTTGTAGTTGTTCAAAAACAATGAACCGCCAAAAAAGCAGCTTCACGGCGGCAGGATGGGTTCAACACGCACACATGCGCCTCAAACGTGCTCACTGGGCATTTTTTTATTTATTTATTTTTTTTTTTTGCTGGGATCACTAACCAGGGGATGCCTTTCTCCTCAGAGAGGAGTTTAAGCTGACCCATCAATTACCTTCCTCCTGGAAGAACATAACATGATAATAATTATGATAATGACATGACATTGTGATAATGACATGATAAGGAAGTGTAAGATGAATTTGCCCACTGTGCAGGAAGTGCTTATCATGTCAGTAGAGGATAAACTAGACTTGACAAGATTTGCATTTAGTTCCTATATGAGCAAGATCAGCTGGAAGAGAAGTGTGCTGCGGCTGTGTAAGCTGTCGGTTTGGAAAACGGATTAATGCAACCGTTTTGTTTTCTACAAATCATCGCGCTTAATTTTTTTTGTGTGTGTGTGTGTGTGTGTTTCGTCCCCCTGTCGTACGAATATGAACCACACAAGCGCTGTCAGTTATGCTACAAAATGTGTGCCAATATCTTAAATTATATTTACATTGCATTCATTCAATGGCTGCATGCGTTTATCCCTGCAGGTTTGCAGCGGGGCCAGTAGAGGTGGGGTACAACCCAGACCACTACATGGCAACATTTAGGACAAACGACCTTGCAACCAAGAAAAGCTTGTGCTCTACACATTGCGACTTTAGCGAGGTTGGAAAAATTGCTCAAAATGCTGCAGCTTTGAGTGACAAAACAAGCTGGTCAAGTACTGAGCTTGTCTACACTGTGTGGCTATGTTGAAGAAACATTTCCCAGTTAATTCCTATATATGTATATGTATTTTTTGCTAAAAGGCTAAAAAGTGCAAATTCAACTTTTGAACCCTTACAATGACTGAAAGAAGCATCTCTCTATTCCCCTCAAATTAAAAAAAAAAATGTTGTTACATTGCCATTACAAACTTTTACTTGTTTTACCAGATGGATTTTATGTGATAAACCAACACAAGTATTTTATAAATGTGCAGCCAGCTGCCTTCAGAAGACACCTAATGGGAGTAATTTAATCACAGTATAAATCCAGCTGTTCTGTGAAGGCCTCAGAGGTTTGTTAGAGATCATTAGTGAACAAACAGTAACACGAAGACCAAAGAACACAGCAGACAGGTCAGGGAGAAAGAAGTGGAGTTCTTTAAAGCAAGGTTAGGTGATCAAAACATATTCCAATGAGCACTGTTTACTATAACTTTTAAGAAATGGAACATGTTTGACACATCTGACTTGGCTATCTAACTAAATTTGGCACAGAAACACTATTGCATAGGGCTGTAGTATTTATGGAGGTGCTGCATAGACTCAGGTTGTGCGCTCCTTAAAGTCTCTAAGGCCTGCCTCATAAAATCAAGGAGTATGAGTACTTTTCAAGGCACTATGTTAAAACATCGGGTGTGAGATGGGGGATCTTTCCAGGTAATGGTTTCTCTGATGAGCAATACATTGTTGGGAGAACAGAAGAATTAAAATGATAATTGGAGTCAATTTATTTGCACTTACTGACTAATCAAAGAGTCATATTCACCCAGTCAGACTCTAAAACACACAATAGAGGAGGATGAAACTGAACACACACTTTTCAACTGCAAGACAAATACTTTTCCCACTGCCATCCCTACCACTGGGTGTGTTATTGTTTTTCAAGAACCTTTCAAGTGTTTAACTAAATTTACACCTCGTGGAATTTGGAGTAAAAGACAGAGCTGTATGTAAGAGATTATGAGTTTGGAGGTAGGAGACTGCTGAGTGTGCATTACTTCCTTAGCTGACTGTGTGCAGCAGCTGCCTATATTGATCAAGTAATGTAAAAAAAAAAGAAATACAGGAATCTTTTTTGGATGTAGGACAGCCGTATTTACTGTTTCTTTTGGTGAAGCTTTACAAAGTGAAAAATGTGCCGTGTTTGACGAGAGGAATTCCTGAAATAGCTGGAAATTCATTTAAAGCTATGGAATGAGCTGATGGAAAACCGCATGGGGGCATTTTGTCACTTCCATTCTGACTTGCAATCAATGGCACTTAGGTTGAAAATGCAGCCGAATCCTTCATCATCCATATGCTAAATGCGCTATTTTTCATTTCTTGTTAATTCCCCTTCCAAAGCCTTTCTCTACTCCCTCCACCCCTCCTAATCTGGCTATAAAGGTCAGTTTAGCATAATGACATCATAGAGCCGAGCATGGGCAAACCCAGATTACTAAATTTGACTTTAATGTGGCTTTTCAGATGAAACAGCATTAAATGACATTAACGCCACCACATTCACTGGCAGCTTTAATGGAGATTGCTCAGGACTGGCCCTTCTTTACCCTCTTTGTATTTTTAATGAGGTGACAGAGAGAGGCGAGATTGGAACCGGATGGTCTTACAACACGCTGAGCTGGGATCAGATACAGTCCGTCTTATTTGTGTAACGTTCCATCAGCGTGCGCTCGCATGGGCCGGGGTTAACCTCTTCAGTGTGACTGACATTTTTAGAGCACAGGCAACACCACTGACACAACTCAAAGAAGCCACTCTTAGAAAACTGCTACACCAGTCGCCGGCGTGATGCGATCACGTTTTAAAAATATTTCTTTAGGTTCAGACCCCCGCAGATTAGTATTTTGTGCATGTTTAGGCGAAAAAGCAAATAAGTTGGTGATTATCACTAGGGTATCCTAAGCCTGAGAATTAGCAGGATATTTGCTAAAAAAAATAAAATCTGTCCTAATTTAGCATCTGTTTGAGCATGCCCCGAAGCACATGTTGCTGCTTGTGCCTCGAAGACAAAAGCAAAAAAAAAAAAAGAAACGAGCAAAGGAGAGAATTGGGAGACGCAACAGGAAAATAGGCACTCCAAGCCGCCTGGCTCGGGTGGGTTGTCTTAAGCATTAATCAGTTTCTCTCCTGCTTTCCAAAGAAAGATGTTTTTTTTTTGTTTGTTTTTTTTTTCTTCCTGCTCCATCTCTGTGGCAACTGCAACTTTTTTCCTCAACACAGAAAATATTACCACTGGAGGGAGTGTCACCAGCAGAAGAAGAATGACAACACAGGGGTCATGAATTATACAAAGGGTGTTAGAAGCTTTGCTACACTTAACATCATTAAGGCCTTTATTAATTACTATTATGAGACACTGTAAATCATATCTGTATCACATTTTTTGCTATGGTTCAGAGCAGTGCCTCCATAATAGACTTGTGGCATGCCGGTAGGGGAATAATTTAACGAGCTCAGAGATTGTCCAGCAGAGATTGATTCTCCATACAACACAAGCTCACCACTTGACATGCACTTAATGTCATACCTAAAATAAGATTGGCATAAACTCCTTCTCTTTGTTTAAATTCTGATTGGAACAACATTGTTTTAGCATTACTTTAGTCTCACTGTCTTCTTACATTATAGTCAACTCAGGTTGTGCGCTAACTGCAAGCTAATCCTGAATTTTCTCTAAAGTCAGTGCATGTGTTCATTCGTTCACTTTGAGCTTTTTAACAAATAGGATTCATGTGATCAAGGTTTATGGTTTCTTTTAACTCTTTGATGCATAGCGGTCACTACGGTGGACAGCTGTCTAAACGCCATTTTTTTGTGTTTCTTGTGGATGTTTATGTTATAAATGCACACAGACCACTAAAGTGGACACTAATGCATCAAACAATACACTATCATCTACTTTCTATTCAGTTCATGTGCAAAAAAATATTTGTTAAGTGCAATATGGCAGAAATATGAAGAAGCATGCCGACTCAGGAATATCCAGGCCCTCCTTCTACAAGTAAAAAAATATATATATTGTGACATCAGTAATGCTACTGATGTATTTTCCAAATAACAACTTTGTATTTGGAGAAAATTACAACTGATTACCTTGAAAAAAATCCCAGGAAAAAAAAAAAATCCAAATTTCTGTTTTAGGACATTCTCAGGTTCTCTTACCAGGCTGTTCCATTGCATTTTTAAAAAGTATATATAGAAATAAAGTGGGGGTTTTTTGTGTTTTTTTAACTAATGTAGAGAAATTACTCCTCTGTGTGCGGTGATAGATCTTTAGTGTTTTATTTATTTAATTTTTTGACATGACAGACAAACAAAAAGAGGCACATAATTGCAAAGTAGGAAAATTATATATATAATTTTTTACATTGTTATAAATAACAGTCTGAACACATTTAGCCCTTTTAAGAGCTTTACAAACCTGTCAATCTCCTTGCATGTAAGGGCCTTGAAGATAAGCTTGTTTCTATTCATGCTACTTCTATTGTGGCTGAACCACAGTGTTCCTCCCAGAGACGTGCAGTATTCACTAGGCCTCATAGAGGGCGACAGTGTGCCGGTTTATCACTGTCTGCTCAAACGAGGCGAAGAAAAACAGAACTGAAAAGAAAGAACAGAGTTTTTAATCAACAAGTCAGTTCACTTTTTCAAACTAGTTGTCCCTGAGAGATAAATTATTCAAAAACCTTTACTCATTGTTTTACTTACTATCATTTTTTTTTCTCTTTTTCTGTTCGTCTGATTGTTTTTTTCAACTATTTCGGCCAGAAAACTAAACTCTACATCGCACAGAACACACAATGCCAGTTGTGTTACATGGTGGTGATACAATGAAAAGATTTAGATCAAAGAAGCATAATAATGTGTTCAAGTGGTCTAGTCAAATATCGGAAATGATAATTAATTATTCACAGATGCTGTCGAGCCAACTTGGCTGAGCTTGAGCAATTTTGCAAAGAAGTCTAAGGAGAAAAACAATGTCTGCAAGAGCAAGTATTACAGAGTTACAAATATAATGCTAAAGAAAAATGGTATTATGATGTTCTGACTTATGAGTCACAAAAACAACATAAGCTACATATAATTTCATTTCCAGTTCATAGTTGGTACCAATTCCTTTAAGTTTGATGTTGCAATCTGCCAGTCTGAGAACAACTTAAAGGGTTAAACTAAGCTGTTGCTGGAGGCTTTAGCGATCATCCTGAAAAACCCACAAACTATTTCATTTATTTTACATTGACAGGCAAATTTCCTTAGTTCCTAACAGCTAATTCAGATTTTATACTTCAAAAACCAGTGTAGTCCATAAACAGCTAGAGCAGTCGTAAATAACAGTTTTCTGGCATCTGCTTCTGTTTGAGTCCCGTTAAATGAGTTGTAATGAGTCGGTCCAATCAGCAGTCTTGGTCTGGACGGCCCGACCCGGCATGGGACACCACCATATCAAAAGTGATAATGGTTTCAGAAAACTGTTCCAATGTCCCAGCAGTGAACCCTTTCTGATTTGGTGATTCGGCATTCCTGCAAGCACATGGAACTGATTGAGGATACAATTACATAATTATATCACCCTCATTTGTTGAAAGGCCAAACCCAGATTAACAGAGTTACCACCCTCTCTTGTTTTGTAAATCTTTCACAAAAACTTTCAACAAACTGCAGCTTTCTGTAGTCTCATTTATTGAGTTTGAGATAAATATAAATACATAAGTAAAGATATAAATATATATATATATATATATATATTTTTGCAGTCTTCTGTTATTCACATAGCTATCTTTTCTAAACAGTAAAATATGTTTTTTTGTTTTTTTTCTGCATCGCGCAATGGAAAGTAAGAGGACTCTGACCACTGGGAATTTTCCGTGACCATGCTGGTTAGAGCTCTGACCAGCAGTGGTCACGGTGGTCGTCAGCTGTGGTGGACAAAGGATGTGGTCATGAACAGTGTATGCCCAGGCTTCACTTAGCTCTAAAAACAAGCAAGAGCATGTAAGCCCTCAGCTGAAACCCTGCTTCTGTGTTAAAAAATAATGATAAAAAAAAAAAGCAACCACTCCCATGGTAACTGCAACTTGCCCAGCATGAAGATCATTTCAGATCAGGTGGAGTTCATGTTCATGTTCACATTTAGTTCTTGATCAAATGTGAAAAACAACCTTTGATGAAGAGTTACAAACCTGCTCTGACCAAGAAACAGATTAGTACATGAAAAATAAATATTACTGAACGAGAACATTCTGTTACATGGGTGGTACCCACTTGCTTGAATAGATAAATGATTAAATATTTTTTTTGAAAAAACTTGTTTTGTGGTTGTTGGCAAGCGCTTTGGTGAAGCAGTCATCGCTTTGGTATTTCTGCTTTCGCTAGAAATCGTCGAGTGCAGCTTACAAACTTCAACTGATATCAGGTCTGTAAAGCAAAATTGTACATAATTTAAATTGATCTTAAAGTACCGCAGACACACAGTGCCTTAAAAGTTACGAAACCCCTTCTATCATTTATTTTGTCAAGTTAAAGCCAAAACCTTCAATGTGATTTGTTAGGATTTTAAATGATAGAACGACTCAAAGAGCATAATAAATGGTTTTAACTTGTTTTTTTGTTTTTTTTTACAAAGAAATAAAAGAAAGAACTCTGAATGCTGATTATGTATTAATGCCCCTTCAGTGCAAAGCAATTAAATGTCTTCCAATGCATAATAAAATCTCAGTGTGAGTCTAACTGTTCTACAAAAGCCCCAAAGATTTTCTCGAGAACATTAAAACAAACATCATCAGGTCAGGGATAAAGTTGTCAAACAATATTTGAAACTCTGAACATCTGACAGAAACAACTTTATTGGTAGACCAACACGTTTCAGCTCGTGTGCTTCATCAGGGTCATGGGTCACATTGCTGGATTCTTCCCCTTGGCACATATTTGACTCCATGCACCTTGGGAGCCAGTGAAGTTGTGCCAGAAACATTTTGGATTTCATCGCGCCTAACTTGACAGGACAAACAATGAGAGCATTAAACAGAGGAGCAGCCAAGAAGCCCATGGTTACGTTGGGTGGAGATGCAGAGAGACCCATACTTCAGGTGGGGTAATAGTCGCTGCTTGGGACTGTAGCAATAGAGAAAGGTTGCTCCAAATAGCATCAAAGGCACTGAAGACAAAAACATTTCAGGTTATTATTTGAAAAAATACAGTTCTCATCTTACCATCCTTCACAATTCATTGCTACTTTATTGATCTATTACATAAAATTCCAAAGAAGATGCTGAACCTGTGGTGAAAATGTGACAAATTGTGATAGTTAAAGGGGTTTGACAACTCCTTGGACGATACTGTATTTATGAAAATACAGGAATGTGCAGGGCAGAGTTCAACATTCACAGTTTCGTAATATTTCACTTAGTCTGACTTCTGCTTTGTGGAAAGCTACAACGCTCTTTCTTACTCCTCCTTGCCCACAAATAAAATAAATAAATAATAAATAAAACCATTAGTTTTTACTAAATCTTGAAGATAATGAAATTTTCCAACAGTAAAGAAAATAGACTTCTTATTGCACAAACCCTGCTAGTCAAAATGTAATTATAAGGTTCAGTAACATAAATATACTCTGATATTTTTGAGCCTCTTGAACCATTTGCACATGGGTTTTCCTTGCAGAACATGCAATCTGGCAATCTGGGGAGGGGAATTATTGACATGATTCACACAAAAAAGACTTACTAAGCTTTGTGTGATGCCATATTCAGCTGAGCCGTCTCAGTTTGGTTGTTGAGTCCGATTATACGGAATGAAGTCGTTTAGTTGCAGCACAGAGACCTCTTGAGGTCAGACTTCTCATTTGCTGCAATTTATGTGTGTGTAAATATCAATTTGTCTGCAAGCAAACCAATCAAATATGCTCAACTGTGCTATTTCTCAGTGTTTGTCTGTGGAGTCTCGGTTCACAGTTTAGAGAAAAGAAAGATTTAATCACAGTTAAAACCCTGGATAAATAGGATTTACTTATTAATTTAGCATCTCTGACAAAGATAGGAATCAAATGTTTACTTTCAGATACTCATGAGTATAATTAATCTAAATTATTACCCCAAAGCTCTAATTGGTCTTTGTTGTTCAATCTTGATTTGCTGTTTGTGTTTACACTACGGCAAAAGGATTTCTTATCTTGCTGAAGCCACTGAGGCATCAACAGGACCACGCTACAGCTGCACAGCTAATTAATGTGATTTATGCTGGTTTGGTTGCTTGCTAGCTTGCACATTTTTGAGGAGAGCAACATCATCTGTAAGTCATTGTCTTTGGTAAATAAGAAAAAAACGACTTTTCAGTAAGTCTAGCTCTGCTGCGCTCCTTTGCCTGGTGGTCCACAAACATCCGATTGTGCCAGATAAACATGAGAACTTTGCTTCGGGGCCTTTATGTACTTGTACGTTTTTAAGAGTGAGCACTAACTACATTTGGAGTAAAACCCTCAAGTACACGGCGTTAAATTATCACGCAGTGCTTTGCAAATGTATTCATACGCCTTAAACTCTTTGACATGTTGCAAACACAACCTTTTACTGTATGCCTTTGGAATTTTATGTGATAGACTAACACAAAGTAGTGCTTGATTGCGAAGTAGAAAGAAAACCACATGTTTTCCGAATTTGTTTTACTTTGTGAAACAAAACAACTACACGTCGATTCTTTTGAGATATGATCCTGCCTGCTTTCCACATGTAAACACTTCAATTTTTTGCCCATTTGGTCTTTTGGAAAAGTGGCGCAAGCTCAGTCAGACTGGATGGGAAGGGTCTTTGAGCAGTGATTTTTGACTTTAATTTTTACATTAATATGCTTTGATCCATTAATTCATGACTGGAGCTGGTGTCCTGCTGGAAGGTGAATCTCCATCCCAGTTCCAAGTCTTTTGCTGAGACTCGACAGGTTTGTCCTCTGCTTCCCTCCATCCATCTTCCTTGACCTGCTGAACAAAAGCACCCCAGCAGCATGATGCTCCTGCCACAGAAACCATTTTTGCGAGGAGGCAAAAGAGTTAATATTTGGTCTCATGTGACGATGGAGATGCTGGCTGTGTTTCCAGTATGGGTGGTAACACTCTGCAAACAGGTTCTCTACAGTTCCTCCAGAGTTGGTTGCTTTCTTTGAATGATTGTAAAGTAAGATGAGCAGGCACGTCTTGGAAGGTTTGTAGTTCTCTCATACGATTTCCTTGCTTAAATGGGGGATTTAACCGTGCTAAAAGAGATGTTCATTTTTTTTTTTTTTTTTTTTTTTTTTTTTTTTTTTTTTAAACAACCCCCTTTTTTAATTTCTCAGTTTTTTTTTTCCTTACTCTTCTCTTT
>NW_015112678.1:104982-113696 GCF_001443285.1 Poecilia latipinna | reverse complement strand
CTTTAGATTTTCTTTTTTTAAAGGGGGGTTTTACCCCGGTAAAAAAGAATTTTTTTTTTTTTTTTTTTTTTTTTTTTTTGCTTATTGTTAAACCAAGCCCTGCTTTAAACTTCTCAGTGACTTTATCCCTGACCTGTCTGCTGTGTTCCTGAGTTTTCACGATGGTGTTTGCTGTTTAGCCTTCACACAGTCGTTGTCTTGATACTGAGACCAGATTACACACGTGTAATAAATTGACTTACGAAGTCGACTGGATTGTGTGGATATTTTTGTATGCTAAATAGGATTAAATACCGATATATGGAACACTTTTCAGATTAAATGTAAAAATAAATAAATAAATAATTATCATTCAAAACTGTAAGTCCTTTTATTTATTTTTTTTACATTTTACAGTTCTACTTTACTAATTCTGTCACAGAAAATCCCAATAAAATAAATTTAAGTTTTATTGTAATATGCTGTTATATATATATCCAAAGGTGCAAACAACAAGGGAAGAAAAACAGTATGCTGTGCAACATGATATGCCCACACAACTAGTGCGTTGTTGTTGTTTTTTTGCTTACCCTGAACTGGACAAAGAAAATTCAAGGGATTATAAGATATCTATAATGTCATGGCTGTGGTGGAAACGTTGTCAGAGGCTCCAGTTGTCTTGTTTTTGTCTTGTTTGTTTGCACTCATTCCAAGGATCCATGAAAACGGGGAAAAATGCTTAATGTTTGTGTTCCTTAATATAGTTTGTGCTTCCACTGTTGTTTGCAGTCTTCCCCTCTGAGCCACACTGTGTGGGGCTATTTAAAGCTGCCACACTGCCTATTTGCTCAAGGGTCCACATGTGCACCGGAGGTCCTCATTTTGATTCTAAACCGCCCTGACACCAAAACAAACAAACTCTCCTCACTGCACCAAACAGGCTTGAAAAATTATGGGTGCAGGGAGGGATATGCAATTACAACAGCTAATTTGCGGTCACCAAACTTGCCCCATTCCTAGTGCCCCCAGCCACCCTCGATTTCAAATATTGAGAAGCCTAATGTGTGTGTGTGCGTGTGTGTGCGCCTTTGCTTGGTATCTGGGAAAAGTTCCCCCTCACAGCTGTAGCAAGGTCAGGCAGCACCAGGACGATTAGCATTGCTCATCACGTACAATTAGGGTTAGCGCACTGCAAGGAGGCATCTGTTGCTAATTGAAGCAGAATAGATATCAAGGAGCCCCATGCTTTTCCCATGCAGGAAAAAAAAAAACAAACAAAAAAAAAAACACTCAACTGGAAGCAAATAGACTCTGGCTTGTGTGAAATTAAAACTGTGAGCCACCTGCACATCGTTCACAACGATTCTCTCAATGACAGGTTTTCTATGCGACTGTGTGGAATTAGTTGGATATTACACCAACAGTAATTGGTCGGGTAATTTCAAAATGAGTGTTGAATTGGTTTCCAAAGTGTTACCAATACACAAATCCACATCTGGGCATGCAGGCAGTGGACAACTAGGCCGGCGTTACGAAAGAAATGAGGCGGGGTTGGCAAGCAGAGACAAGAGACTGAGCGCGTCAGATAGGAGAGCCAAAGGACACGCGTGACAGCAATCTGATGCGACTGAGCCACGTGCCCACCGGCCACTTGACATCAACCAGCGCCTTACTTGACCAGAGCTCCCGGCCGCTTTATGCCAAGGCCAGATGCAAGCAAAAAATAAAACCACACACAGACATACATCCAATCTGATTCTGTGTTTAAAACACCCTGGAAAACTGTAGCTGCAGCTGTGAGTTTGACTTTAGATGATGTGAATCTAAAGCTGCTGTCACTGGGTTTCCTGTCTTGCCGTGCACGTTGGGAAATACGCAGTCCGTAGCGTCCGCTGCAGAACGGCCAGACTCAGAAACAGTTTGTCCTCCACTGGCCATCAGATTGCTCAACAATCCCATCATGAAGACTGTCTGAGACTGTTTGAAAATAGTCATTATTATTTGTATATTATTTAATTATAGGCACACTTGTGTTTCTACGTGCCCTCCGGTGGCCAAGCGAGGACATTTCATTGCCAATTTTACTTATGTTTCTTTGTGCAATGACAATAAAAATAAGTCTAAGTCTAAATCAATCTGAATGCATTGAAATGACAGTCAAAATCAGAAATGTACTTCAGACAAATAAATAGAAACAAATTTTATCGTAAACCATAAAATAGTGTTATAAATTTAGCAGAAACCTTTTTTTTTTAGCACTTCCTCTCTGTCATTTCAGCTACTCCAAGGTCAGAGAAGGGGACAAAGCAAAAGACAGTGACTTTAAGTCCACTAATGGCGGAAAGTAGGACCTCTGGGATGAAGCATTATTTTTCATCAGCCGCTAGCTTGTACGCTGTAAAAGCAGCGACAGTGAAAATGTGAATAATAGCATCCTAATACTACGTTTAAGTACAAAACTGACCTCATGCGCTGCTTCCCCTTTCCCCAGCTCACCTTCCCATCACACATCCTGCACAAGAACCAACCAGGCACTAAGGTGTACCTGTGGAGCCACAGAGCACGGCAGGTTTGACCTTCTTTGACCTTGGCTGTTTGGGTCAGCATGCTGAAAACACTCTACCCATTTGGTAGAGGTAGAGTGTGTGTCACATAGGCCACAAAAAGCTCCGCTAACCAAAACTGCGTCTCATTAGGGGGTGCAGATTGTGGTTGTGCATTGCAATAAGTTGCTTTTTGAAATTTCCTAGACATGTTTAGATGTTTGGCCTTGCCTCCTCTTTGATAATGTCAATCTCATTGTCAAATTTATTTATACTGCATATTTAGAAACAATTACAGTTGACCAAAGTGCTTTACAATTACACCAAGAACCATAAAATACGAAGTCCAACTAATCTGGATCTGCAAATGAAGACATCAAGGGAGTTTTGTTTGTTGTTGTTTTTTTTTTTTTTACGACAGAGGAACTATTGACCGCTTTCAACCTTTCAATGGAACTTCACTTTGAAAGCCCTTAACTATTCCTTAAGCCACAAGAATGGCATGACAACATGTTGTAAGAACCACAACAGAGGGGGAAAACATCGTAAGTCTGATATATTACAAACTGTAAAATCTGAGTCTATCGCAGTACTGTGGACTCCAGAGATGAAGAAACGCTTTAGACCTCAGACTAAAAAAAATCTACTAAATTGTACATTTAAAAAAAAAAATAAAAAAATGTGTTAAGTTTGTTCAGTTTCAAACTAATAGGGCTGGCAAACTTTTCACAAGAAAAAGAAGAAGAAAAAAAAAGTGCTACAAATTTGCTCTCAGGATGCTCCAGGGTTTCGGGAGCAGAAATCAGGTGAGCTTGGGATGTTATTTTATGTTTCTACACCGTTGTTTAGCGGGCTAAAGAGCTTAATCTTTTCTGAGATAACTGATGCATGGAAGGAAATAATAAAAGTGAGCACCACAACCGCACATTACAATCACAGATAGTAGGTTTTAAACTCATCGTTAGAAGCCTGCTGAAGAGGATCCATGCTGAGTGGGTTGTAGCGCTTAGCTTCAAAATTCAGCTTTAATCATCAGTGATGAAGTGTTTCACCAATTTAACTGCAGAAATACTAATGTGCCTCTGCCTTTTCTGTTCACTACGCAAATTTATATTTCAAGTCGAGATTCTTTGGTTTAAATTTGGTGCTTACGAATTAAATCCCTTTCTCTGAAAAAGAAAACAAATACGAAATTATGTGAATATTTCCTTTAGGAGAACTTAGTATTTAATGGCTTGTCCACATGAATGTACAAATACGTTTGCAAGGCCAGGCAGGTGTCCTCAATTATTGCTATGTTCTTCTCTTCAAACACAAACTGCATATGCAAATAAACGTATTCGATCATCTTAAGAAACATTAATATCCTCAATATTGATAATGATCAGCTTTACACCAATTAAATGTACTCAACCCCGAGGTAATTTCTTCCGGAAACAAGTTTCGGGGACGCAAAATAACCCCTCATATTAGCGTGGCAGCGCAGCCGAAATGGATTTTATTTGGCTGCTGTTGTTAATCAGTGACACCTGTCCGAGTCTGCCTGGTTTACCTACAGTGACGCTTAAAACCAGCTTTGAAACAACCTTCCATAATTAGGACTGAGACACACTAGCAGGGAACGCTATCATCATCATCATCATCATCATCATCATCATCATCATCATCATCACTCAGACGCCTCATCATCATCATCATCGCCGTTCTCATTATCAAGCCTAAGATCAGATTCCTGGCTCCGGGATAGCAGGACTTCAGAGCATCTGATGTATTGTGTGTCATTAGGTTGTTGTTATTACTGTGCCATAGGGAGTCAAAGTGGATGGAGATTCACTCCTGTAATATTCTATCCAGCCAACAAGGGAAGACTCACTTGACATTTCCACCAAATGACAACAATATATTAAGACCGACACAACAATTTGCCTAGTTTCTCTCATTTTGGTTCTTCCGCTTCCCAGGAACATACACGCACACATATATATGCATTGCAAGAGGTAAACATAATATCCCTTTGCATAAAACTTCCAGCATCCTGCAGTAATATTTTTAACAGAGGCCAAATGTTTGCATTCTCGTCTGCAGCAACCCTCACAGCTCAGACAATCAATCCCCACTGAGATCAAATAAACTTGTGCGCTGTTTAATTTGTCTTAATTAACATCAAAGAACGCGCTATCCGACTGGATGGAAATGAAACCCTTGAGTGTCTCGTGTGAATGGCAACCAGGGCTCGTCCACGCGGACTCTGCCCGCCCAACACCTTGCCCCCGCTCAGCGCTTCAGGGCAGCTGCTGCTAAAAAGGCAGCTGCCCGATGATCGATGGCTTCATCTAGTCTGCCTGATTCCTCCACTTGTGCTGAGAGAACACTTAATGTAACGGGCCCACAGAGAAACGCCTTGATTAAATTGTGAGAGCGCCGAGCCACGGGGAGCCACTTACAGGGAAGAAGCTCTCTGCGCAGCAGTCTTTACCCGACCATACGTACGCTCACTGACATATATGTGATGCCACGAACACACCGCATCATTTTCAGTTCATTGTGCAGTCCGCTGAGCACACATGCACTCACTCACACACACACACACGCACACACACAGACACACACACATGCACACCACTACTCCACTCTGTTGCCAACAGGGCTAGATCATTCAGCACAGCTGGTGTATCCCAATGTTGACTCTCCAGTTGGGAAGGATTGCTTCAGGGATTTGCCATATCACTGTAGGCAGTGCAGAGATTGATTCAGTACGAGTCCATCAAGCTTTATCTCTCCCCAAGGTGCCCACGCAAATCTCTCCAATAAATAACCTGTTCTTAATTCTGATTTCTTCATGCAACTCCTGCAGAGAGCACTAATCAGTTTTAGTCAGGCTGCCAGATAGTTCTGTTGTTGCCGAGTTGTTGGAGCAGAAAAGATGTTACTGTTTTAAAGACCCGGTGCATTATTTCTTTCCCTTTCAGGGGGAAGACTCAACACCTTGCAGGTCTGGTTATGTTCATACTCACGGTTTCACACACGCGCACACGCACACATATATAGCCACTCGTGGCACTTCTTTTTAAGCCCTCCCAACATCTGCTTGTTCTTCCTCTGATTAAAAAAAAAAATCCTCTGCGTTTCATTATCGCTGATTTGCATAGTAATAGCGTGCATATTAAGCAGCTACTTCAGAGGGTGGGCGGTCTAATGAATGCCGCAGTCTCCTCTGTTTTAACTCAATTTTTCCTCATCCATATTCAGCCGTGCGCCCCCTCCCTGGCTCCCCTCGCGACCCCCCTCCCGTGCCCTCAGGGATGGCAATTCTGTTTCCGCTGAAACGCTTCCTTCAGTCTCTCCCCAAATCCCAGAACCCTCTCCATTAATCCAATTAATTAGAGCCATTGATATGCAGCCCGCTTAGACCAAGCAGCTGTTTGCCTGCCAATTTCCTCGCTATGAGGGAAAGAGCGAGGGGCGTGGGAGAGGAGGAGAGGGCAAGGGGGAGGGGGGGTCAGATTATGAAGCACTATCAAGTGCATCTACAGCACAACTTACCAGTCTGCAGTGAGAAAGGTCACCACTCGTCACAGACCCATCAGGACACGCTGGTGGAGAAGCCGTGGAGAAGCATCCAAAGGTTCCTAGAAACGTTTCATTTCGAAATTAAACTTTAAAGTTCTCGGTCCTTTCTGGGCCAGTTTGTAAAGCACTCATGTTAAACTTTGCTATGAATTTACTAACAAGCTCTTCATCAGTGATGTTTTATAGATTGACGGACAGACGGACGGACGGATCGATTGATTGATTGATTGATTTACACAGCTGCGTGCGCCCCTTGTTTTCTTCTCTTTTCATCCGGATTTGGTTTAAAAATCAAATTCCAAACGTTTCCAGGCTCTGTGGGATCCTCGAGCATCTCTTGGTTGCATCGGCTCCTGATAATTAAAGCTCACAAAGCTTTGTGTACCTGAACTCCAGAGGGCAAAGAGCAATTAACTATTTCTCTTTCATGCTATCATCATCATCATCATCATCATTTAAATAGCTGGCATCTTGCCAGTGTTTTGACTTTGTCAGTCAAAAAACATACAAAAAAAAAAAAAAAAAAAATATATATATATATATATATATATATATATATATATATATATATATAGGCAAATAGATGAGAAATTGAAACCCATCTCTTTTTATTCAATCAGCCACTACATATTCCTCCCAAGATAGGCAGAAGGGAAGCTAAATATACATCAGTGGATGATAATTCTACCAATATAATCTTGAAAATAGAAAAACTGTAGTGAGACGTCCCTTCGGCGAACAGAGTAAGAGGTGCACCTTGGTATTACCATAAAGAAATGAATAGCAGCGACAGTGTCTAATGTTTTGTGACACAGCACGAATGTGATCTCCCCCGGTCCAATCCCCAGCTAAAGCCACTCATCGGAGATATTAGATTAAGAAGTGCTGGAGTAGAAGGGTAATTCACTTTTCTGCTTCACTGGCGATCATTGCCGAGCTAAGGAACGCCGGTGGTAAACTATTCCTGTTGTCGCCATCGGCCTCTCCCACCCTTCCCTCTCCCCCCCCCCGCCTCCTTTTTCCTCCCTTTCCGTCTCTTCAGAGTCAAAAGTCGCATGTTCCTCACTGTCAGACAGATTATCTTTTCCCTACTTGGGCTTAATATTATCTTCACTCTAAGAATGTAATAAACTGTATATGAACGTAGAGCATAGCTTTGTTTTTTACTACCAAAATGGTTCCTTGAGATTTTCTGATACAATTCCTACTGTGTGCTGTTCAAAAGTAGCCAGACTACGTTGCAGCCACATCCTGGAGGGAAATTCAAGTCACACATGGTTTTCAACATTTGTACAAATCAAACTTTCAAAAGAGTGGCATGCATAATTACTCTGATTCCTCTGAATCAAATAACCAGCAGCCAGATGCAAACTTAACCTAGAAGGTAAGTAGAGTTTCTGTGCACCCTTGTCCCTCAGTGGGGTCGGGAGGGGTGCCGGTGCCTTTCTCCAGCGAACGTTTCAGCCGAGAGGCAGGGGTACACCCTGGACAGGTCGCCAGTCTGTCGCAGTGTTTATTTGTATTTTAACAATTAATGCTTGGATGCATATTCACATCTACAAACCCGGAGAACAGACTTTCCCAGGATCCTTAATGCTAAACCTTCATGCAACAGATGTGGGCCTACAGTCACATAAGCCCTTACGCAAAAACAATATAAAACATAAAAGTGGTCACTGTTTAGGCACAACGGCTAAATGATCCGAAACTTTCCAAACTCTGGTGGCAGTGAATGTTGTACCAACATTGTTGTTTGACAGCCTGAGTGATAAATGCTGCCTCTTACCTGCAGCCTGAAAAACTCACTACGACTCTCACAAGCGCAGCTGGAAGGTTCACGTACTTCTCACCAGCTACAGGAATGGATCATGAAACGGTGTCAACATATTGAAATATGTATACATCACACTCACCTGAGCCACAAAGCATGCAGAATGAAAGACTTGAGCAACTTTTTAGCTTCAGAAAAATCCCCCATCTTGCCAGACGGAATCATCATTAATATTTTCGTTCCAAAGTTGGAGCTGGAACATACTTCCATTGAACGAGAACCATCCTGCTCCCATGATGCCTAATTTCTTTTGGGTTACTTCTTTTATGTCAGGCTAGTGAGCAAACTCCTTCTGCTAAAGTGTCTGTAAATGAGTTGCATAGAGGTATTGAGCGTATTTTAAAGTGAACTTACAACAGTCTTTTATTAGCTACAATCCTCATATATGATGCTTTCTCAATAATCTGTATTCTTTTTCCTCTTTGCACACCTGCATCCTGCAGCCTGTGAATGAACTGGAGCAACATTTCCTCACATCTCCACTACCGACAACAAAGTAACTAATCTCTATTTATTTCTTTCCAATCATTTGGAAATCAATGGAATTGATCCCAAATCAGTATGTTTCCGCTTTGCAAAGCCAACCATTCATTCTACGTCTTGATTGGAAATTGTCTTTACATTACTGCAGCAACATGTTTTTTCTTAAGAAGAAGACATTATATTTGTATATCGGCATTGCGCTCCAGAACAACTTTGTTTGCAGAGAAAATGTAAAAAAAAAAAAAAAAGAAAAAAGAAAAAAAGAGGTTGTCGGGTAATTAAAAGTAATGACAGCTAGAATTAATAAA
>NW_015112678.1:73487-101897 GCF_001443285.1 Poecilia latipinna | reverse complement strand
AATTTAAACATATTTTTTTTTTTTTCCACAAAACAAAACCATTTTTTTTTTTTTTTTTTTTTTTTTTCATTGTCTTTACATTACTGCAGCAACATGTTTTTTCTTAAGAAGAAGACATTATATTTGTATATCGGCATTGCGCTCCAGAACAACTTTGTTTGCAGAGAAAATGTAAAAAAAAAAAAAAAAGAAAAAGAAAAAAAGAGGTTGTCGGGTAATTAAAAGTAATGACAGCTAGAATTAATAAACAAAATTGCATTTGAAGGGATTGGTTGCTGCATTCACAATCCGTGTTTGGTCTTTCAGTGCGCTGAAAAATAAGCAAATAAAGAAATAAATCACATGCTCATTAGCAAGTATTGTTTGGATTTGATAAGAAAACGCATGTGCAACTGCTTAGACAGCATTTTTGTCAACACAGTCCAAAAACACAATTTGTGATGAGCTAAATGTTTAATGAAGAGAGCCAAAAGTGGTGCCAAGGAAAAACAGGAGGTCAAAGGAATCTAAGTCAAAATAATTGCATAAACATTATAGACTGCGCTTCTGCTTGCTGACTCAGCGAGCAAACCCACCCCATCCAAGCACAAAGAGATGAAACCGGAGATAAATGAAGAGTTTTACCTGTGTTTTCACTCTGGATAGAAGGCCATTTCTGCTGTTTCTGCATCCTTTGGTATCCCGGCGTGCGCTAATTGCACCCAAATCCATAACATAATATCATAATCATAACAGTTCCTTAAAGGCCAACGCTCTGCTCTGCAGATTAAACCAATATTTTATTAACACTAAATCTTCTGGCAAAATGAACAACAGTACAGTTTAATGACACAGAGAGTTGTCATCATGGTGATTCATTAAACACAGGTCAGGAGAAGTAATATAAATTTAACACCCAATTGCTCTCTTCTCCTGCGCCTGCACTACGGTCTCCTGTGTGAGAACCTCCGCTCGTATGCACACTGGAAAAAGGTTTTGCTGGATTGTGTAGCAGCGTCTGCCAGATGTGTGAACAGCCTGTTCCCCCACAAGACTTCAACTTTTCCTTTCCAGTTCGTGCATCGCTCTGCTAGTGCGCTCGAAAAGCAGAAGTGGAACCGAGCGCAAATCAGGACCAGCTTTGAAACAGGATGCAAAATGCGGCGGAGGTGAAATCAGATGAGAGGGAGAGAGGTCGATTTGTTTATCCTTGATGAAGTGTTGATGTTGGAGGTCTTTGATTCAGGAATATACAAATCAGTCTGTTTAAGATATTCTGGTACCTCATTTTAGGGACTGACAAGAGAGCATTAGCCCGAACATGAACACGGTGGGAAACAAATGTGCTGCGAGAGATTGTTTCATTTGACTCTATGATTTGGCCCCTCCATTTTCCCTCATTTTGTCATGTTACAAGAACAAATGTTAATGTAATTTATCAGATTTTTATGCGGTAGAACAACTGGAAGTAATGCAGAATTGTCCAGAAAAGGACGTGTGCTTTTTCCAAGCTGAAATGCATGAGTATTGAGCCTCCGTTGCTTTAATACGTCTCAATCCGGTGCGGCCAATGACTCTAAAAGTCACTTAATGAATAAGTAAAGCCCACTCATGTGTAACTGAATCTTAGCATAAATCCAGCTGTTTCGTGAAGGCCTCAGAGCTTTGCTAGAGCACACTGGTGACAAACAGAATCACGGAGACTAACAGAAGACATTCCAGGGATAAAGTTGTGGAAAAGATTAAAGCATGGCTAGGTTATAAAATAATTTCCCGAGCTTTGAACGTCTCTCAGAGCGCTCTTTAATCATCATCTCCAAATGGAAAGAGCATGGCACAACTGAACACCGTGGCCATCCAGTTAAACTGACAGACAATGTGAGCATTAATCAGAGAAACAGTCGATTGGCCGTAGCAGCTCTGGTGGAGCCGCTGTGATCCACTGCTAGGGCGGGACAATCTGTTGACAGGATAATTCCCTTTTTCCAAACTACATGACTACATTTCTTATGGAAAAGTGGCAAAGTACGGCACACAGCAAATGTGGAAATGGGCGTTTTGGACAACAAGGGTCAGAACTGTGGTTACCGGATGACATGCAAAGCCTTAGAGGTGGTGGAAAACAAACTTCATCCAGAACACAACAACACCATGGCTGTGGACCAATTAAAGTCAAAACCTAAATCCAACTAAGAATCTGGGACAATATTTAAAAAAAAAAAAAAAATGGTATTCAGAGATGCTCTCCACTCAGGCTGATCCTGTAGCTTTTCTGTGTGTTTGTAAAGAAGAAAATGCAAAAAACTATCACCCAAAAAGATTTACAGGTATAATAGCAAAGAAAGAAAGTTCCAGAAAGTTTAATCTCAGAAGAGCTGAATCTAAATACATGCTGCACTTTAAAAAAAAAAAAAAAAAGTTTGAAAATCACTATTATTTTACATACCGCTTCATAATAATGCACTATTTGGTGTCAGTCTGTATGATATAATTCCAATAAAATACACTGAGGTTTGTGGCTGTGATGTGAAAAACTATGGAAAATGTCAAACAGTATGAGTGCCTTTGTCTACTTTTGTCTAATTTCCTCACAGTAGAAAATTAGTTTAACAAGGTCCAGTTGCCATTTAGAATAAATTTACCTGATATGTCATAAATTCAACCCATTCCCAGCTCGTTAATGGTTCGACCACACAGGAATGTGCCGAGATTTCCTGGAAGGCGAGCAAAAAATGGACAGCATTTGAGGAAATGTGTTTATTCCTCACTCCTTCAGCTCTCTTTATTTTGTTCTGCCACCCCCAAAAAAATAAATAAATGCATAAATCCCAGGAATAGACCTGGTGGGCTGACTTTGACCAAATCTAAACCTCTCAGGACTCTCAGCAAAGAGATGAAGTGACTAAGGAAGGAGAGATAGGAGGTGTCTATTTATCTAGGTGAGGAAGTGGCTCTGTGCTGCACCACAATCCCCCCCTCCCTCCCTCTCTCCCAAACCCCCACTCCCACGCCTTCCTATGTCTTCTGAGGCAGAGAGCTGTGACTGAAACACATCGTTGCACCTCGCTCAGGATGAGCTCCAAATAAATGGGTGGGGGGGGGGGGGAGAGGGGGCATGTGTGGGGAAGAACTGGAAAGAGAGAGGCGAATGGAGGCTGTAGAGGAGAGCTCCTTAAAATGGGTTGTCAAAATAATGAAAACAAATGGCAATGGAGTCTCCTGAGATGGAGAGGAGAACTTCATTTGTGGAGCGTCTTCGAAGGGGATCTGTTGTGCCACTGCAACCAAGTCCTCGGTTTAAAAGACAGAGGAGGCGGGTGGGTGGATGGTGGGGGGGCTTCTGGCACGCACGGCCACGGAATAGTGAGTCGAAGAAAAATGAGACCACTCAGTGTAATAATTGTTCAGGGTCAATTATTCCCACAGCGGAGCAAATCAGGCTGATATGTGTTAGCACATGGACAGGAAGAGAGCTGCTGCAGCACTGCTGTGAGGAGATGATCCACCGTCATGTGCCTGCACAGGAAAACTGTGTGGATTTATCTCCGTCTTTAGGACAGCGCTTGATTTCAATTTAAATCAGCAGGTGATAAAAATGTAAAAAGATGTAAGAACCTGGTTGTATATACAACCCAGACTAAACCTAAACCACTGTTGAAGTAACTTATGATTCAGTTGAAGCATTTAGTGTTAATGTGTACCATCGAATACACTGAATAAGACCAGATTTGGCTTTTCCATCATTGCATCCTTCAGTTGAAACTATAGTGTACAGAGAGAATAAGAATAACAAAATATCTCCATATAAATGAATCAGTCAGGAGAAGAGTAGGGAAAAATGCACAGCCTTTATGGTGCACAGGTGACCTTACAAATAAAGAAATTGATCAGGGAAGCTACATCTGACAACAATTTGCAAGATTTTTTATATATCTGGGCCAAAAAGAAGAGACATAAGGAAGCATTTCCAAACTAAAAAAAATCTATTCCTCGTAAAAAAACAACAACAACAAAAAAACACTCACAGTGAAATATGGTGGTGGTAGCATCATGCTGTGTGTTATATTTTCTTCACATGGAAGTATGCTTTAATGAGTGTGGATGAAAACATATAAGGACCTCTAAATATTTGCTAGCTTTGACTCCAAACCTTCCAGATCCAGCATTGCGATGGATCAAATTCACATGAGAAAGATTTTGGGAAAAGAAAAAGCCACAGCCCAGAACTAAATCTGACTGAAGCCCACCAGAGTCAGCAGAAGAAGGCTGTGAATTATTCCCTAGCTTGACTTGATAAATCATATTACTGGATGCTGGTAAACTCCTATCTACAATGACTAAAAGCTGGAATTGCAACAAAAAGTGTTTAAGCAAAGTCCAACAGTCTAAGCGACCCATTGCACTTTTTTATATATATATTTTTAGATATTTTCAAAGAACAGCCTGTTGTTTTGCTATTCGGTTGTACAGCATACATGCAACATCACATCCGTAAAATCTCTTAAACTGATTCCTGATAATCTCATTTGACATTTTAACAGATTCCTGTGCACATTTGAGGCCTGCTGCATTTATGTACCAGCTGTTTTATTAACACTTTATGTGATGGACCAACACAAAGTAGTACATAAATGTTAAGAAATAGATACACGATTTTCAAAATGTTTAAAATGTAAAAATCCGAAAAGTGTGGAGTGCATATTGAGACATTTTTCTCGTTTGTTCCCACATTTAAATCTTTAACCGTTTTCTCTCCTTCACTTCCTGCTTCTCTCTCTTCTTCTCCTTATCACAGCTTTCCCACCTCATCCTCCCTCCTTCCCTGGTTTTGACTTCAGCTTTCAAGAGCGGCAGCCGCAGCATCACCAGCATCACCACCAGCAGCAGCAGCAACAGCAGCAGCAGCAGCAGCAGCATCTTCTCTCCCCATTTTCTATTCTTTTCACAACGCCGTCCGCAGTCTGCATTCCCGTCACGTGCCAACCAAAGGTTATATGGCCCACTTTCTTATCAGCTGCATTGTGGGATATCTCTGCTCTCAGGCCTGTCTTCTGGAGAGCTATCTGTACCCCCTCCTCTCTCTGTTGACTGCTGGGAGGACAACCTTTTTCGACCTTGTTTTTTTTTTTTTTTCTCCCCCCTCTTAACAGAATAAAAATGAAAGAGAGAATGGGAGTGGGAGCGGGAGGAGAAGAAAAGAAGAAGAATATAAAAAAAAGGAAAAGAAAACCCCTACATCCCCTGAGAGAACGTGAGATGAGATTGGTCTAGAGTTAGCCTTGTAAGGAAAGCGCCGCTGGCCCCCTTCGCTCCCTTCTATCCAAGTACAGTAGACGTTAGAATCAATATTACCCACCCGCCTCTCCCCCACCCTCTAGAGCCATGCGAGACCCCTGCACGTGCCGTCCACCTGTCTGCCGGTCTGGGAAGGTTGAGGTGGGAGGATAGCAGGAGGCATGTGGCTGTTTGACAAAGTCGTCATGTACAAATTCATTTTGGATCCCGTCAGACTTTTGCTCTAATAGGCGCACGCACTCAAGGTCCTTGCGGTCATGAAGAAGCGCAGGAGCAGTTTGATGCCGTTTTTCTAAAGATCTCCCACACATGAGAAACGCTTGCAGCCTTTCCACCCTGTAAGGCACAGTTTAGGAAGTTTATTGTCGGTAGAAAAAAAAAAGAAGAAAAAAAAAGAAAAAAAGCAATTTTAACTGTGAAATGAATGGCTCTTTTTACACCCATGCACATTTGTGCTGCAGCCTACTGTTTTGCTTCTAGGCTTATGTTCTCAGAGTCGGTGTTGTCAGCCTCTCGCGTCTCCGCTCCTATATGATCTGATTTATCACTTATTATCTGTTCCTCCAGGCACGTCTTCATTTTCAGAGTCTGTCATGAAAACCCTACAAAACAGTTCAACAATATCAAAGGAAGTGCAGCTCAGCAGTGAACCTGACACGCTCTTCATCATCACCGTGTTATTTTGCGAGTGGGGCAACATAAACTTCTTGCTGCTAATTCACAGTTTTAGCGTCATAAAACGAGGTCAAACAGGAAACACGTGTCTGATTACTTGTAATCCCAAGCTTTTATTCTGCGTTTATCTGTTGTTGTTGTTGTTGTTGTTGTTGTTGTTTTCTTCTGGACATTGAATGACCGAATAAGAGATCAACATCAGGCTTGTCAGAGAATAAATCAATTCCTTGTAAAATGTCTTCTACAATTTGTCAGTGTTTAACCACAAACATATTTGGATCAATTTAAAGTTGAGGATAACTGTGAATGGAAATGTATGTGAATGACCTTTCAGTGAAACATGGTGGTGGCAGCATCATGCTGTGGGGATTTTTTATTTTTATTTTTTTTTTCCCCAAAGGGGAAGCTGGTCAGAGCAAAGCCAAATTTTAGATCTGAATCCATACGATCACCTGATGTTCACTGATTTTTCCTGCAGAGAGGGTGAAAGTGCTTTCTTAATTAATTTATAAACATAAATAAGAAATAGCTCAAATGTATACCAGCATATAACAGTTTAAAATGGCTTCATTATTATGGAATGACAGTCAATGCAGCACTGAAAGTACTTGGACTTCAGATTTGACAAAGCATTTCATAGTTCCTCAGCATGCTGAGCTCCCTCTTGGCGTCATCTCAAGGATTTCTTTACGCCATAAAAATAAACCAACTTATTAAACAAATCCTTCATATTTTTTGCTTGCTCAGATTTTGTTAGAATATGTTCAGAGATTATTTTTTAAATTTGGATTGTTTGTACTTCTGTATCATGATTTTCAGTAGTGCTTAACACGGAGAATTTTACTCACACTAACCAGGAACAAAGATTTTGACTAATACTTATACTTACCAGCCCTGAACAGGAGCACCTAGTTTACATACTTTAGATCAACTTTAGATTATTTTTTGTTGTTGTTGTTCTTTCCTTTGGTTTGCTACTTTGTTTGTATTTCCTTTTAATTCCTGTAAAGCACTTTGTGTTGCCTTGTTGCTGAAAATGTGCTATATAAATAAAATTACCTTTACTTTTTCTTTACTAAATGTTTTCTTAGCAGTTTATTTTCTTGTTCACTCCCTTTGTTTGGACAATACCCAGAAGCTCATTATGGTCTTCTCTTGTTCTTTCCTGTTTTGTGAAATAAACCAAACTCTCCTGCAGTAAAATAACCACAAAGCATGATTCAGCCACCGCTCTGCTTCCCTGTTGGAAGCTGTTCTCAGACTTGCAAGCCAAAATAATGTTTAATTATCACGTTCACATTCTTGCACGACACAGCTTTCAATGAAAGACGTAAGAACTATTGAATTATTATTCAGAAAATAGCTGGCAGATCATTAGTTACCCTATATTTTGCTATAGCAGATACTGTAACTACTGTGTAACTATGGAAATGTTTTGCAACGTCCTTTATGTATAAACACTTTCAGCAGTCTGCTTGTTTTTAACATGTTTCTATGCACCTCATGTCTGGAAAAACTCTGAAAACTTGAGAGATGTTTTCCCTTGAATCAATGAAAAATATGACTTCCTGAAACATATTAACATTGATTATGAAATCAATTCTGTGAAAAAAAAGAAAAAGAAATTGAAAGTGAAAGAAAATTTGATTTTGAAAAAAGATTAATTGAGACTCTAAATATGGACAGAAAAAGAAAAATATTTTCAGACTTTTTTTTTTGCTGACAAAATGCATTGATGTGGCTTTTATTAAACAGCCCTGTTTATTTTGTTGTGACGTACCAATAGAGAGGTTATCTTTATTTTTACATAAGAAAAAGTGTATTTATTTAAAGCCTTTCAGGGAATATTTCACAAAATGCAGCACAGAAGAAAACTAAAACATTAAAGAACAGTACAGTAAAAGCATTAATCGAAAGCAAATATAAAAAGACCAGTTTTTAGTTTTTATTTGCTTTCTGAGAAGTTCACTTTTTAAGCACTGGCCTGGATTACAAGGGTTCAATAAACCAACAGGAACTTACTAATTTTACCTATTTGTGTACTACATCTCCAACTGAACTGTGTAAGCCCTTCTTTAAACATTTATTATTGTGCAGACATTTTTATACGTTTACTGTGCAATCTAATCATTTGGCTCTACATTGCTGTTGCTCAAATGAACAACAGTGGACGCGTAGAAGCTCCACAACTCTGGTCCAGATGCTATTTCAACTGAGTGAACAGAAGATTCAGCAGAGTTTTACATGAAACACGAGGGTACTTTTGGAAACTGCCTTGAATAAATAAGCAATCCCTTGAGTCTAAAAAAAAAAAAAAAAAAACGCCTCTCAATAAAACACTTGACATCTCCGCAAACGGTGTTTCTAGAGCAGCCCGAACTAAGAGCACAACTATCGGCGACGTCGCTCGGTAAAGGCCTGCTTGTTTCCTTGTAGGCCTCCCTGATGGGTCCACCTGGGACCAACTAGCATAAAGTGGCAACTTCAATCTTAGGATTGAATCTGCCCCTATCCGTTCCTCTTTTTTTTTTTTCTCACTTGGTTATCCATTCAGTTATACACAGGAGAGCAGGGTTAAGAGGAGCGATGGGGGAGCGTTTAGCAACTGAAGGCCATGTCGGCAGTGTTGGAGTGTTATTTAATGAGGTAGAGGATCAGGATGCACAACGCTGAACACACACAGGGTGCTGTTACACGAGTGTGTGTGTGTGTGTGTGTGTGTGTGCGTGTGTGTTTGCAGGTGGGTGGATGTTGGTGGCAGAGATGACAGCAGGTTGTGTTCTGTGCACGCTCCACACTGGCACAGGGTGAGGGAGCAGGATGCTGGTGCAGTGAGCTCAGGGGTGGGATGGAGGGCTAATAAGATCACTTTTTATGGGCCCACAACCCCAGAGGAGTGTTTGTTTGTCTGCATGCATGATGGAGGGGATAGAAAGTTAATGCACAGGCACTGAGGAGTAGGAGTGGGTTGGTCACTGCTGCCCCCTGCAGGGCATGCCAACTGCATGTGTGCGCGCACGCGAGTGAGTTTGCATGTGTGCGTCTCTTAGAAGACAAATGTTTCAACATATTCTGTGGATATTTTCATACTGTTTGAGTTCTACATGTTTGTTACTGGAATTAAGCCCACGTTAAGACCCGCATGTTGCTGCCCATTTCCTGAATTATGTCCTTCATTGAGGATTGCCACAGGGAAGGAAACCACTTTCATTCCTAAACCCCCATACCGTGATGAATTCAAGAGCAGCTTTGTTTGCATTATTGATCACCCGTGGTTAACTTTTTAATTCTTCAGTTCTCTGGCAGGGTCAAAGGGACGCATTTCTAAATGGGTTTTGTTAAGTACATTTGTGCTGAGTTTGTGCAAAAAGAAAAACAAGAGTCCATTTAAAAGGGAGAGATCCTTGTCACCTCACCGCTCTGCCTCGACTTCGTGTGAGAATAGATGGAGCGAGATATCAGGGTTGGGGTAGGGGGAAAAAAAATAGAAAAGGGAGAGGATTGGTGAAAGAATCGGAGGGATGGGGGGTATAAACTCAACAAGAGGAGGGGCTGGATGAGGAGAATATCAATCGGGCATGCAGCGAGAGGCAGCCTGCCACAGTTCGCTTCAGGAGAAAGATTAGAGAGGGGATCAGTGTCATCAGCAGCAGGAGAGTAATGGTGCGGGCCAGGTTCAAGGCTGGAGCCAAGAACGTATCGGCATCACAGCGGCCCACCACACCCTCCCACCCATCCCATCACCTCCTCGCTGGAAACCCCCCTCTCCTCCTCCCCCACCCCCAATACATGAAATAGAGGTTAACCGCCAATCTAGAATTTTTCCCCGTCTTTTACTGAGGGTGAAAACTACCGCTGGGAGTCTCAGGACAATTTTTATATAGGATTAGAAAACAAAAATCAATATTTAATTATCTTTGAGCTTTTTGTGTCACTGCATCTTTAGGTCAGTAAGTGTTCGGGAGCCGGGGTCGACCCCACACTGTAAGTGAAGGAATTGTTAAAGAGCCAGTAACATTTTTTATGTTTCGTTGAAACTGGATGAAATCGCATTAAGGTCCTGCAGCCTTGCACAGTGATTTAGTTGGTTTAGAAACTCAAAGTTTAAAGAAAACATAAAAGTTGTAATTGTTGGGGGGAAAAACAATATTCTTAAATAACTTTCACGATCTAAAAATCAGAAGCATTAAAGGGGGTAGTTATATATTCAGTGTGTTTTTTTGTAAAATCAATTAAGCTCACATTAGATATAGTTATCTATAGAACATGTCATGATACGTTTCTATGATTTGGTTTTAATTTTGTTGTAAATCATCATTTAATGAGGATAAAATCTACCCTCCCACAAAAACAGGCTTTCACATGCACACATGCCACCAGTGACGTCACAAAAGGTAATTGCTCAGTTTTCGTGTGTATATTTCTGTTCTTTTTTCTGTTCATCCATGATTTTTATCAATTTCCTCAATCAGAAGGTGTCCATTTTTCTTCTGTGAAACTAACATCTAAGCAATCTCTGAAAATGTTGCATGTATCTCTTGAAAATGTGGCTAAATTATATTAAGATACATGCATAAGTTTTTTTTTTTTTTTTTTTTTTTTTTTTTTTTTTTTGTTTACCAGCAAAGTTGTCATAAAAGCCATAAATTGTGGTCACAGTCCTGCAGCCTTGCAGCATCTACTATTTCCACTGAAAATGACTGTCGGGTAAAATGAGTTATGATGAGCCCAATCCTATTTGGACTAAGGAAAATAGCAGGAAGAGAAAAATTGTTTGGATAAGCTAAAGCAAAATGAGCTTAAACCGCCTGCAGTGTCAGTGTACCGGCAAATCGTGTAACTGTTTCAGGTGAAAGAAGCAGAACTCTGCCTTTGTTTATCGTATGAGAGGCAAATACAAGGAAACCAATTAGCCAAACGAAGCAAAACATAATCAAATTTGTGTTAGTTAAAGTTCTGAAAACAGTCACTGTGGTCAAAAGGTTTTTTTTTTTTTTTTTTGCTTTAGCTTCACCGTCTATGGTTGCATACATTATGGTTTGAGTTTGGTGGCCCATTGAAACTTAAGTGATATTTAAGAATCTATGTTAAAGTCTTTGAAAAGCCACTCATCCAACCTAAAATCTATTAACATCACCTGCACAGCTTGATTCTCGTGCCTTCGATGATGTCAGAATCTCAAACTCAAATTAGCATATTTGTTTCTGTGCCACTTAAAAAAATAATTTCCTAATAGCCTGCTGTCAAAATCCAGACTTCATTCCCTTGCTGCCCTTTTATTGTCTGTGTACATTTGTTATTGAAAAATATATATATATATATATATATATATATATATATATATATACTACTATATATACTACTGGATGGCATCTTTAACATCACTCCAGAGGGACAGCTGACAGCCAGACTATCATCACTGTCCTTTTTACAACAGCATCATACAGTTGCACACAGGAGTGCACACAGATGGCATCCTCCCCAGTACATAAAACACTGGCTGTTTACACGACTCTCAGACGCTGTATTAGATTAAGGTGGCTCTTTAGCTTTCTTTTTTTTCCCTGTGGCAGTGGCCGATGAGACTGCGGAGTGGATGTGACGGCCGCTTAAGCGGTGACAAGCAGAAGGTCAGTGCCGCTGATGAAGGAGTGAGGCCAGCTGGCCCTTCTGATGTAGCTATCCTTTAAAGGACGGAGAGAATCTATCCTTTTTAAGGCAGACATTCCAGCGGGACCAAGGAAGGACAGCAAAGGAGAAACGGGGCCGGGGAAGAGGAAACAAAAAGAAGCAGGTGAAAGCCGAGACCAAGAGTTAACAAAAAAAAAAAAAAAAAAAAAAAAAAGGAGTCTCTATTCAGATCTGTGGCTCTACAACAGGCACAAAATACTCCTTCTGGTGCCCTGGGCCATTTATTACTGTGATGAAGAGAAGAGAAGTCCACCATGAATCAGATTCTCCTGTCCGTTGTGCAGCACGAGGCTACTCACAGGCAGAGACTGTCTCTACTTGATTGACGTGATGTGTTTGGATTGTGTGAAACGAGGAGACTGAGAATACCAGGAGAGAAAAATGTGAACAAAAAAAATCTGATTACTTGCATTACCTTAGCTTCACAATTGGATCGACTCAGACAGATATTCTAGGGTCTAGTATATGTTGTAGATACATTTAAAAAATACATTTTAAAAGTGTATTAAGAATTGCCCATTAAATACATTAAAATCAAACATAGTTTTTAAGCCTGTTACATTATAGCAACTTTAGCTTTTTTATTCTTGTAACAAACCTGACCTTTTATAATCAGTTCTGGAGTGAAGATATTTAGGTTGTGTTATGAATGAATACCAACTTTGTAAAAGTTTAGTACTTTCACTAGACTTATGACTGGGAATGTTTCTCCGTTTCCCTACATTAGCAGCAATGCTAGTGCTAAAGTCAAGCTAGCTAGCAAGCTGAGCTACTCAGCCCTGAGGCCGCTAACAAATGCAAATCTTAGCTGTGGGTGTAAAGGAGGTTTAAATACCATTATGTTTGAAGAGATTTAAACGTTATAACTCATCTATTTGCCAATGCCATGTGGAGGAAGTCATGTAATATGTTTAAACTTGTAAAAAAAAAAAAAGGGGGCCACCGTTGTAGAAGTCTATTGCATTTTCTGTAACTTTTAGGCCCTAATGAGTTTAGCAGCAGTGTTGAAGTGAGACTTTCTTAAGCTCCAATGATATGAGGCAGCTGCTGATGGAAAATGTTTACATGCCACTTTGTACGCTAATCAAGCATATTATGATTTTAGTAAGATTTTGTCTTACTCACCTACCAATTCATTTTTTTTTTTCATTTCTTTTAAAAATTTGAAGACAAACCACATACGCAAATAATCACATTAGTAATAATTTAACACATTTAGTTAAGGAATTGCTGCTTATTTTTTTCTTAATGGTATTCAATAAAATTTGCCCAAATAAAATGCATGGAAATTGTTTATTAAATTTGAACGGTACCAGTTGCCAAAAATAAGATATTTACATAAAATAATGCAAAATTAATCAAGTTAATTTAAACAAATAGAAATAATGGAGAAAATAACAAAATAAAATGCCAAAGTGTTGTGCAACAGCTAAGTGGGTTTATGTGAATGGGCAACTGGAAGCTATTTATACCAGTGTGACTAAATGGTGAATAACTGTAATTGCCACATTTACAGCATAATACATTCTCTTCCTTTTCTAGCATTCAAAATATTAACCCCTTTCCTTTATTTGTGCTCTTTTATTCTGCACATCTGCTCTCTTTATACCATCATAATGCATGCGTGTGCGTGTGTGATGCCGAACTACACAGTGCTGAGCAAAGCCACTCAAGAATACATATGCCTCATTTCCCTTTATGAGAATGAGGGAAGTCCCGTGTGCTGATTATCCTATATATAGGCCGTCGTAATCATAGACCAGAGGAAAGTAGAAGGTCGGTGTGGGGATGCAGCCTGATTCTGTATCACTGAATTATGAATGGGGAGATTCACTTCTTTGTTTAGAGAGCAGGGAAGGACATGGAGAGGGGATGAAAAGAGGGAAAAGGCACATTTTTCTTCTGGTAGGTTACATATCTTGCCATGTTTGTCACTTATATGATAAATAAATTAAGATAGTCAACAGCTTCCTAAGAGAAGTTGTAAAGGTCTTATTGTTGTTCGTATGAGTGAGCTGTCATGATGTTTCCTCCACCTAACCCCATCGCCGTCTTCTACGCCCTCTCCCTCTCTTTTCCCTGACACCTTCCCGGAGCGTAATACACACCAGTAAGCAATCGATACACACTCAGCCGAGACCCAGGAGGAATTGTGGCAGTGTAGGCACCACACATTACAAGGCGGCCAAGGCCAATAAGATGTGGAACGGAGAAGGAGAAAGACAAAATTGAAGCTCCGGCTAAATAACACTTTCTGCACACAGACCTCTCCTGATGGGTAGGACTTCCCTTCACCCCGACCTGCGTCTTCATTCCTCTCGCCGGCGAAGGCATTTATTCAGATTCAGATATACGTTGTCATTGTGATCAAAGTGACATTAATTCAGGGGCAATCTGTTCAGTTTTTTTTTTTTTTCAAAATACTCTCTCGCCACCCACCTTATTGTGCTTATTATTGTAACAAATTTAATGAAATGCACAGTGCGCCGCAGACAGAGATATGCAACTACGTTTCCATAGCAACATATCACACCGCCACCACTGCATCATACACATAGATGACAGACAGAACCCATTAAGCCCACTGAGACTTAGGAACGCTGTCTGTTTGCATGCAGGCGAGAGTCTTCGAGTGTCAGTGTACATCCTCGTGACTGTGTGCATGTTTTATCTGCTAAGCAACAAAATGTTAGATGAAATTTGAACAAGGGAATACTTCTTGGGTCTATTTGTGCAGAAAATATAATTAAATGTGACTAGGTTTAATGTGAGCAAATGTTGCAGACAATCACTGTGTATCATGCTTGGTTTGATACATTTATTTCTGTTCATTAATGTTGCTCTTGTGCCACAATTGCCTGCAAAAACGACTAGTGTCACAAATACAGGGACAAGCTGAGCTTCTCACTTTGTTGTTATGAATGTGAGCAATAAAAATCTGCTTATAGTGTAAATATGTTTAATATGTTAGAAAAGGATATGAGAATAACTGTGAGAAAAGTCTGGAATTTTTCCTCATAATCAGTAAAAGAAATAAACTACTCTAGAGTTAAACACTGAATCAACAGGAGTGGAGTTTATACCACTTCAGGTCATGCAGCTGTAACAAGAAAAACTCCCATTTCATTTCCAGGTTGGTATTATGAAGTACAAACAACAATAAGGAGTCCTGGAGTTGTGTGGTGCGTTTTATTTGTACATCGAAATTGGATTTCAGAATCGTAATTCCGACTTAGGGAACCCAGAGATTGGCATAAAATATAGCTACTGTGCATATAATATAGATATATTTGCTTGTATGATGTCCAGTAGTTGCATTTGCATTGAATTAGAGGAGAACCTGAACAGTAAATGATGCTTTGTTTGAGTGATGTTAGAAAAAATACCTGCCTCATATCAGTGGTAAATATAAAAATACTTATGATTTTTTTTGTGTGTGTGTGTTTTTTTTTTCTTGCTAGATAAACTAAGTGAAGTGAATTGTGCTTGCTACAAAACTATGAAAAATATTAAAAATATATATAAATGGGGATACATTAAATATATATTATCCAAATCTATACATTTGGACAACATTTTAATTTTTTTTAATCTTCCATTTTGAGCAGTATTTGAGGCGATGTGGGGCTGTATCCTGTATTACTTTATAATCTACATGTGGATCGGGGGGAAACTGGAATTGAGCCTTTTTGTCTACTCTTCCCACTGTCAGTGTTTCTCCACCAAAACATGCTATAAAATTGGCTATAGATTTTAATGGCTGGGTTCTGCAACCTTTCTACATTTAAGCAATACGGCCTGCAAGAACCTCATCAAACCATTCCAGTTCTACATTTAATACATCTCTTAGGCAAGCGAATATATAAACATTAATGCATAAACTTTAGGTTTAGCCCCTCGTGTCAGTCTTCTGAATGCCTTTTAAATAAATGCAAAGATGAAGCAGTTTAAAAGTTGAACCAACTAATGGCGAGAAGACTTCTGCAGGAGTTTCTAATTTATCGTCGAGACAGAGCAAACAAGCATGTTTTTTATAAACTGTGACTAAATGCTGCACTGTTTTTCTATGCACTATTCAGCAGCTGTTCTCCGGTCATAAATTTGGAATGAACGTGTTGTACGGCGCGTTAGTCTGTGCATGTTTTTGTTCTGATTGGGTAAAAGTGTTTCACCGTTTCGAAGCTTCCTGCTGGTTGAGGAATCCCCCTGAAGTTAGTGAAAGGAGAAAGGCCTCCAGCATCGTCTGTCCCTCTGATTACAATCAGCAGCATCCAGATAACAGCGTTCGGAATGAATAAGATGCAAAAACAAAAAAAAAAAAAACCAACAAAAAAAACACCTGTCATTTTCCCTGAAGAATTCAAAGGAAATAATAAACAAAAAAGCGACTAAAAAAACATGAATACAACTGAAGTTTCGTGATTTACATATCTTGACATTGTAAGAAAATTTCACACGCATTTGTTCAAGGTGAAGGACAGCAGCTCCAACACAACTTCAGCTTTCAGGCGGCCACTTTTGAAGCTGCCTGGGCTCTTTTGTTGATACATTCTTATATTTTGGCAGTAAGATAGAAATGAATCTTGCATTTTGTTCACCTTCTATTGGATCTCTGTCTCGCCTGTCTTTTCTTCTCCATCCTTATGTCCTGGTCCACTGCTGCGTCTCCGTCTGCGTTAAATATCCCAGCGTCCTCTGTCTCTGCATCCCCCACCCCACACCTCACCTTCATCTCCTTGACTCCCTTCATCCATCCTCACCCATTCTTCACTCAGAGTGACTCTTTCCAATTACACAAGGAGTTTCTTCAATCACACTGCAACAAATTACCTGACAAATTAAAAAAAGAAGAAAAAAAAACAGTAATGTTTCTGGGCTTTAGCACGGGCTGTTCTCATGCTTAATGAAATTTGCTAAGCTGTACATCAGAAGTCTGTTGTCAGCCATGCATAGCTGCTCAAATCCTCCAAACAACCCCGCACCCCCTACTGTTTTGATATGCTTCATATATGGGCAATTATTTCCGCAAGTAACACACATCAATGCAAATTCTTCCTTATTTTAAACAGCCCCTGAAATGAAACCACTGTTGAAAAAGAACAATCCAGGCAAGTTGATATTGCAGAATTGCAGGCCAAGCTCCAACCTTCCATTCATCAACAAGGTTACTGGAAAAGCTGCTTCAGTAGAAAAACACCTTCCTAACAACGACCAGCCTCTGTGACATCTTCTGGTCCGGTTTCAGTCCTCACCACAGAACCGCCGCTGACCTTCTCAGAGTTTTCAATGGCGTTCGCATGAACGCAGGCTGTCGGAGTGTTGGTGTTACTGGACCCCTGCTGGTCGATCACTGGAGCAACTGGAGAGTTCAGGCTTTCTGGTACAAGGCTTTGACCGGTTTGAGTTTTACTCAAACTTCTCCAATGGACAATCCTGCAACTCGTCTTATTTAACAGCGACATGCTTCTTCTAACTCAGTTTATGACAAATTATCTAGATTACCGTAGTTACACAGATGATACATAGTGCTATGTCACAATGTCACTAATTGAACCCATTCAAGTTCTGAGTGGCTGAATGGAACAAATCAATTTGTACATCTAGACTTTGAGCTGCTGTACAGGTAATGAAGAAATCCGACATCAGAGAAAATACCATCCTGCCAGCAGATCCAGTCCAAAGATGTGCACAATGATTACTCCTCATTTGGTCATGTTACAACCCTATAGGTTTGTGTTATTTATTGGGATTTTAGGTAATAAATCATAATACATTAAAGTCTCGGCCCTAATTAACATGCAAAACCTTATTTGCCGTCGAAAAGTCAAACTGAGCGTCACCCTGAATGCACCATCCCCACAGTGACACATAGTGGTGGCAGCATTATGGTATGGGAATTCTTTGCTTTTGCACAAATAGGGAAGGCCGTCAGAGTTGTTGGTTGGATGAATGGCGGGTAATCTAGGGAGAAAAACTACTAAGACGCTGCAGAAAGGCTAACACGGAGTTAGAAATTCATCTTCCACCAAGACATAAAACATATATCCTTTCCCTTCCTTTTGAGAGTTATGAAATCCAAAACGAAAAGGTTCATGGTTGCTCCCTGACAAAACGTGACAAAAGAGAGAGAGGTGTGTGACGACTATAAAAAAAGTAGTACTAAAAACATCTCAATTCAATATTTTTCTGCTGTTTCTAGGACTGTTCGCTGCCTGAATTTACTTGTAAAACAGTTTTTTTTTTTCAATGTGTCTGTGACGCATGATGAATTGATTTAGATTGCAGACAAATATCTGCCCCTGTGAACATTCATATTTCACCTGTAAGTGCACGCTCATTTTTCATGCTGTGCATTCACTTTAATATTCGCCTCTAAATTGAGCAATGGGAGGAAAGTCTGACGTTGCACAATCCCGTGTGTCTGCAGAGGCTGATTGGAGCTCATGTCTGCTTGACATTTAAAGGTTTACTGTGAGAAGTGGTATGACAGCAGGCTAAATGACACATTGTTGCCACCTTTGCATTATCAATACCTGGCAGGAAGACGTAATTGAATATTGAGTGTACTTAATGTTAAACATGAGGTGTTATGATGTAATTTGCAACAGGAAGCCCGGTCTATCGGCACACAGACGGAGGGGGATCCGCTCGCTTGTACTGGCTCATGATAACACAGAGTATTATTGTGGATTTTTTTTTAAGTATTACTCTGATGGCTTATTGAACCTGCCAATTCGCATTCAGCTGAGTGTGTGAAAGCCCTCGTTGTTGTGAAAGGCCTTTTCATTACAAGCAGCTTATCACGTCTCGGGCTGCGAACCGCCTGAATAGCGCGGCAGAGTTTGCGCGGAGCTCGCTTCCCCTCGAAAAGAAACATTCCAACCAGAGGAGGGATTTTTTTGGTTCTGGATGGGGCTCGGGACGCAGAAAGCAGATGCTGGTGTTGGAGCAGCGCCAGCCCGAGCAGGAGACCGAGGACCCGGATGGTGCACTTTCACTTGAACAGAAAGAGAGAGATGTTTGCTTTTGAGATGTGGCTCTCAAATGGAGGGAGGACTATAAAAGGCACATATCCAGAACTAAGCCTCAAAGTCAAGGCCAAGGCCTGTCAGACAAGCACATATGCAGCATCGCTCATTTTTGGAAACAATCTTGCTTTCCTTACACTTAGACCTCTTCTGCAAGTATGCAACACTACCTAAGTTTGGAAATATTTTAGACTACTTTCCACACTGCGTTTTTGTAAGATGTAGCTAATCAAAAACAGCCCGGTTTTAGACTTCCGAGGAAAAAAAGCAGCAGACGAGACTGACCAAAGTTCTGACTGTGTCCTATTTACCCCAGTGTATTTAGAGCACCAAACAAAACTTTAAGGAATAGTTCAAATCATGCCATCTCTGGACACATCCAAGAATGGTAGACTCACTCTAGACAAGCACCAGCTTTAGATTTCATATCATTATTATATTGTACTTGTTCCAGTGCAGATGGACAATGGCACATTTTCTTAGTAAGCCTTTCTTAAGGTGTGTATAAAGTCTTAAAATACACATTTTATTACAGCAGCACATCTTACACCAAAATATTTAGAACAAAAACTTACTTTAGTTTCGGTACGTTTGCTGGGTGGAGTAATTATGTTTAAGAAAATCAACTCTGGAAAAATTATGGGCACCCCTGCTGTTTATATATTGCATAGCTGACTTTTGGAAACATCACAATGCTTAGTCTCCTCCTAAATATTGGGTCATTATCCTCTGAAGAAACCCAATCATAACCTATTTTGAGTTTAGTGAATTTTTTTTTTTTTTTTTACAGTGGGATTTTTTCCCCCCACTGAATAAATATGCTCAAATGTTTTACCAAAGCTCTCATTGTGAGATGATATTACTGCAATAAAAGAAGAATTTATTAAAAGGATTTTTTACATATCTTTACTATGGGTGCTAACAACTACTAGTATTTTACCAAAAAAAAAAAAAAAATTGATCAGATTCATATGGAAGTAAGAATTGCCACACAGCTGAAATTGAGTGTTTGGCCTCCGTAAGCTTTCCATGAACCCTCCCAGTTGGTTCCTGTAAGACATAAATCTCTGTGATATAGTCGTTGTGCTGAGCACCTGCTAGAAGGCCAGATGGTTCACCTGCACTAGAATCCTTTAACGACAGCTAAGATGGCTTTTCAAGGCACGTTTCTGCATCCAGGTCAATCTGAAACACACACACAGTCTAGATCCGCCGCATGTACATCGTGGCGTTTGTCAAGGCTGGAGTTATATTGCTTCACGGTAAGCTGCGACATAGAATACAGTAAAAACCATCTCATCTAGACGTTTACTTTAGACACATTTGTCATCATAACCCTTTTTACCCAAGTCCAGCTCTCAGGATTTGATCACTGAAACTTCAAGAAGCCATTTTTGTATGAACTCAATCCTTCATTAGGCCACTTGGCTGACTGAAGCGAAGTGTTTGGCACTTCAGGTCAAGGCTACGCGTTGCAAAGTAACGGTCTTGAACCTTGAGTAGCCGTGCCTTTCATTGTGTGTGCGCACGTGTGTGCGTCCACCTGCATTTGTGTTTACACCAGACAGTGCTAGTCCGCTTCAGTCTTCAGTAGGTTGCTATAAAAGTCAAAAATCAAATCACACCCAAAGGGGTGATTTTACCAAAGAAACTCCCAGCCAGGAGAAAGCTGTAAAATGTTATGCGTTCTCTGGGAGCACTTTGAGTGGAAGAACCTCGGCATGATATGATGTCTGAGCTCCGCTCTGGCCGTCAGCTTAAGATGTACGCATTGGGAAGGGAAAGCCAGAAACATTCATAACTTGGGCATGCAGGAACTGAGCACAGAATGCTACCTGTGGAATTTGGCTGCAGTGTTTGCTAAAGAAGGTCAAATTTACGACTGCATCGTTTCCAGCTATTGACTCACTTGCAGTTTTCTCTTTTAATCTGAGGGGAATAATTATTTGCACCTTACATTTGTTAAACAACACGTTTGTGAAAGACTGTTTTTTTTTATTATTATTATTCAATTGATCAGTTTTGGTCAACTTCAAAAGTCCCAGTTCTTCTCATTGTCTTGTTGCATCAAATTATATTGAATGCATTGGAGACTGCAACGCAGAGGGTGTTTAATCGAACAAGAGTCAGGCGAGTGAGTATACCAACATGCTGCAGCTATGAAGGAACTCAGGGTTTAAGGCACATGTGTCAAACTCAGCGGCGGCAGTCCAAATCCAGCCTGCCATGACTGCTAATGAGGCCCTTAAAACTCCAGAGGGCCACTAGTGTGCTTAAATATTATTTTATCAGATAAAAATGTTTTTATTTGCATAGTGGCAAATTACATCAGTGTGAAAAGATGTTTAATATTATTTGATTTTAAGAAGTACTCACTGAGTGCACAGAAAGCTATAATATTTTTTCCATTCTTCCAGATCCAGCCTTTTGAGGAGTCCATGGTTGATGTGGCCCGGAGTCACATCAGCCTGGAGTAAGATAACTTACTAGAGTAACTGGCCTTTGTCCCCCAAAAAAGCAACTGTAGGGTTTTTTTAGTTAAATTTAAAAAAAAAAAAAAAAAAAAAAAAACAGTATATAGGAAATGTGTTTATTTTCTGGATTAGATTGCTCATAGAATGACTGATTCATTCACTCACAGAATGTGTCTCAATTGGGAGAATATTATAATTATGCACCCTTACAGGCATACCACCATCCAGGAGAAGAAAACAAAACAAAAAAAAACAAATGAAAGGAAACAGAAAACAATTAAAAAGGTAATTATTTCTGCATGTTACCAGCATGTGGAGTCGAGAGTCTGGAGGCTTTTCTGGGGCTTTTCTCCTCCTCCGACTATTGCAGCTGCTGCGTGAAAGGAGG
Organism: Poecilia latipinna; assembly: GCF_001443285.1. Taxonomy (NCBI): domain Eukaryota; kingdom Metazoa; phylum Chordata; class Actinopteri; order Cyprinodontiformes; family Poeciliidae; genus Poecilia; species Poecilia latipinna. The sequence continues at coordinate 80,367 of NW_015112678.1, read as the reverse complement.
AAGAACTCCAGGAAGGAGTAAGGTGATGAGGAGAGGAAAAATAGGCAGACGGTGTTTGGGTTGCATTTTTTTGAAAATATTACTTAAGACAGCATCATCGTCATACAATGCCGCGAAGCCTAAACAGTTTATTTGAGCAACTCCTTGGAGGGGTGCGTGCAAGGCTCGCCAAATGGCTGCGTGAGTGACAGCTCATCAGAATAACAGGCTCTGATGTGAGACACACGTGACCCCCTGCTCTGAAACATTCCTAATGCAGGTGCTGAGTAAACAGAAAATGTAAACGGCGCTTATTTAACGAGTCTCCGCCGCTCCATCCTCAAACCCCTCAACCAGCCCCCCCCCTCCGTCGTCTCCTCCCACCTCCGGCCCTCGTCCTGCACCCCTGCCCCAGCATCTATGCCTCTTTACACATTAAGTATGCATTGATTCAGCCTTCCCCTCCGTTATAAATACAGCATCGATCCGGGCCGAGATCAATAAACTCATTCACATGCATAGAGCCACTTTGATAACTCTCCTACTCGCAATAACATCCTTCTCCCTCCCTCACTCTCTCTATCGCTTTCCATCTCAATAGCCTCACATGCTGCTCTGCATCATTCATTATTTTTTCTCTATAAATATATATGTATGAGTAAAAAGTATTACTACTGGCTGTAAAAATCCTCTAAATGGCAGACAGTCTCTCCCAATCCATAATTCATCCGTGCCGGTGTGTGATACCTTGCAATCTAGGTTACTGTTAATATTAATGGAGCGAGTAACTGCATACATAATTGTTAAATTGCTTCTTGCAGGCCTGAGTCAAAGATTACAAGATTTCAAAAGGTTTTTTTTTTTTAGTATTATTATTATTTTATTTTGGGCAGAAACACAAGTTCATTTTTGTATTTTATTTTGTTTAAGCAGTGCTAAGATATGAAAATAACCTAAAGCAGAAGGCATGTAAACGCATGTTCTCACCCATTCCTATTTAACATTAACATAAACAGTCATTTATTATTTATAAAGGCTTATTATTCACAAGCAAAGGTTTTAAATAAAGTGTTTCTTTTAATTCTGTTTGTTTTGTTTGGTGTTTAATCTCCAATATGTTGAATTTTAAATAATAATAATAAAAAATACCTCTTATCTTACTTAGATGTTGCAACTGTTGCATCAGTCATATGAAGGTCTATGACAGCGCAATGCAAAAGCACTTAGTGGGTTGAACTTTTTCACGTTGTCATGATTTAGCCGCAAACTCGGATAGATTCACTCAAACTAGCGCATAATTGTGAAATTTGAATGTTTTGTTCTTCGTTTTACATTTCCAAATATAATTATTATATTGTTTGTACTTCTGTCTGTCTGTCAAGTTATTAAACTTTTTTTTTTTTGCTAATAAAAAGTGTGACCCAATGTGTATTCATCCCCCATTACTCACAAACTAATATATATATAAAACTAATCCTGCCCATCATTCTGAATACACAATCCCCAGCATATGGGAATGTGTTTTCTTCTGTAGTGACAGAAAATCTAGTTTTAGCTGGTGAAAAAATACATATATGGGGTCAAAACATGGCAATCCTGGAACAAAACCTGATAGTTGCAAAACACTTGAGACTGGAGAAGAGGTTCACCGTCCTGACTGCTTCGTCCTTGGGGTAAAGCATGCAAACACATGAATCTGATTATGGGACAAAACCAAAGACCACAATCTACAAATGTAGTGTTAGGAGGAAGCATTCGCAGCTTCATACTTTATCAATAACAAACGGAAACACGTTTAATCTGCCTTTATGTGCGTCGTACATGGGACAGAATCCAGGTAGTTTAAATTATTGCTATGTGAACAAACACATGTTGGAGCTCTGCTCTGCAGCTGCCTTACATGCATATTAAAAACTATCCAGATTTAAAGTCTCGCCCCCAGCCCCCACTGTTACTTTCATTTTTATCTACTATCACTCTGTAACATTCTTCTTTTCCTCTTCCCACACACTCTCTTCTGAAAAAGGCAAAGGCTGAGGAAGGTTGTTGATGATCTTTACAGGAGTCTGTCCCTGTTGTGCACTTAAGTTGCTCCTCATTGCTTTTACGGTGACTCACTAAAACCTGTCTTGTAAAAGGCAGCCTCAGGAAGGCAACAATAAGGTGGAAGACACTCACAAAAGTGTGTGAGCGTGTGTTGTGGGTGGCAGGGAGCGAAGAGATCTCTTTTCCTCCTACTTCCTTATTCAATGGTTTCACACCAGATTCTGAACACACTTCCTTTTTCTAATCCCATTCTTTCTGGCCAAACCGAACACTGACAAAAAATGTCATAACCAATTTAGATACTTAGAGTTTTTAAGTCTTCGAGCTAACATTTAGAATAAATGGGTCTGTGTGAAATAAGCCTCTACGGAGCGTTCAGCAGTACATTCAAAATGACTCTTCTTAATGTCAGAGCCTCACTTTACATTAGCTGAAGTGTAGAACAAGCAGACAGATAATGTCATTTTGTCACTGCGCTTTTGCTGCTGCTCCATTTTGACGGGGGAGAGGTTTGCCTGGCAACGTCTCTCATCTTAAAGATCAGCCCCTAATTGTGCCGCCGCTCAGGAAGACCCTGTCATCCTCCGCGCAGCTGTAATTGGCTTCAACTTAACTTAACCTCTCTGCAGCTTTATTGTTAAAATGGCAGTCAAAAATGACACTATAAATGGATCTTTTGTAAGGCAACACAATTTTTAGAAATTGCCGTAAACCTTTGTCGATTATTACCCCTTTTTTTTCTTCTTTTTTTTAACAGTGCTGGAGCATTGTGGGTAGACAGCAGCAAGATACGCGAGTGTGCCCTCGTCTTTTTTAAAGGGAAAGAACTCCGGGGTTTGCAGGATTCCTTCATCCAATTCTGTCAAGGCGTTTTATATGTTCACTGAAATAATTTTAGAAAATCTACCTCCATCATTGCTTTCTCTAGCTGCATGCTCAAATTCTGAAACTATTACTACTCAGGTGAAAGAGCGTTCTTCTTTTATTCTTCAAAGACATGCAAATTTCTCTCTCTGTGTCTTCTACCTTCATTCCAGTAAACCAGCCTTATTAAATGCATTAGGGAGAATCAAAGTTGAGGTGTGCTTTGAGGGAATTCAAAGGGGATGATGATAGAAGCTCGCAAGGCAAAAAATGCAGGAACTCCTCTCAGGTCTGACATGCAACTTTAACCATACCCAAGTTAATAATACACATTTTAAAAATCTTGCTTTTCGGAGATATTTTTTCTTATGCTTATTGACTTATAGAGTCTAGTGTGTAAAGAGGAGATGGCAATTATCCTAAGAACTGTCTTCTCGTTTCTGCAGTGGTGTATTAAGAATGACTTGATTGATAAAACACCATTCCAAACACGAGTCGCCTCTGATGCAGTCAGACGTTGCTCCCAACATTTGAAGGAGTACGGAGAGCTTAAAAAGGATTGGATGTTGGTAATCTGGTTGATTTGCTCCCATCGTCTTCTTTAGTGAGCTGTTATGGTCATATCTTGTGTTGGCGAAGGACTTAACCAGTGACAGGTCATTGACAAATGCCTGAGAGAAGAGTTCACACTTCAATAAAGACAAGAATAGTGATCACCTTTGACGAGGGAACCAACTGTGACACAAACGGAGAGCCGATGGCGACCAGATAACAAATGAACAGAAAACACAGACTTAAATGAAGCAATGACCAACTGGAAACAGGTGAGTGCAATCATCAAAGACAAACAGGTGTGGATCATGACATCATCCATTGCTCAAGGGGGACCGGGGAACACCACACGCGATAAGTCCATGAAACAAAAAATAACCCCAAACAGGGGAGGGTGGAGAGGGACCAGAAAGAGGGCAAGGGAAAACAAAAATCACAACCCAAAGTTCAGGCGGTCAACCCGGAGGTCGATCTGTTCGGCTATAGAGTTCAAAAGTCCGACGACTTTGCAACGACGATGCAGGAACCCTTGGAAAACTGTTTCTGGAGGCCGAGGTCACTGGCAGTAATTCTGATGGACGTTGAGAACCTCTGAAGGTGGAGCACAGAAAGGAACATGGAGAACCGCTGGAGCACCGAAAGCAGGTGAGTTCAACCAACAAATAGACTGTTGCCCTTCAAACGTCATCGAGCTTCAGATTAAAAGGCCAATGTCTTATACATCTTCCCTGTTTGTCATCTGGGCAGATAGACTGAAATAAAAAAAAAATTATGTCTCGCATTTGTCAAGTTTGCAAGTTAAGCTAATCTTGTCTCTCATCACAGGAAGTGTGCTTCACCTCTTGTCTGCGTACCGCTTCAGGAATCCTCCATTGCAGTCTTTGTCTTTCCCCCGTGGATCATCAAGATATACTCATCTACTATGAGTTTGTTGTTATTAAAACGATTTAAAAACTGTAGTTTCCTGCCTGTCATGAGAGCTGAGCTTGTACTTGGGTCCAACATCTCACCCATTATAACACTGGATGTCACACTGAGGAGACTAAATATCATAATCTCACTGTTTACTCCAACACACTCCACGAATGAGGCTGAAGAGACAAACGACATAGTTTCTCTATGTTCATGAATCACATTGAGAGGCGTGGAGAGCTGGCATTATTGGTAAACCAAAGTATACATTCAAATCATTGGCAATACATTTGATACCAATTCTAAGATTCATGCAACCCTTGCTGTAATGTTTAGTGTATGTTTTGTGTATTGTTTTCCAACTTTTAAACTGTTTCTGCTTCTCTTAAAACAACTGCTGACCCAGTCACGGTCTCTAACTCCGTCTGCGCTGCCTTCTCCCGTTCATGTCTGTTTTGCATCTGGCAGATGGGTTGCTTTGACTTCTGCTGATGCAGGACCTGCTCATGTGCAGGTGAACATGTAATTAAAAGTTGGTAAATCTCTGTCCTAAATGCTAATGCCCGCATTTCTATATAATAGTTCATTTAGCACCAATTAGATTTTCAGCTCCCCCTTCTGCTGCTAATGCCCCGACTTGCAGAGACCATGCTAAATTAAGCACTAGATCTTCATTGCGGGCTGCAAACCAATTGATTTGGGCTCTTAATCAATCTGTTTCATTAGTTATACATTCCTCTCTTTCCCCTCCCCCTCGCCTCTCTCTCTCATTCTTCTCTCTGGAGCCGGCAGGAGGAGAGTGACCTATTCCAGAGTGTGACACAGAGGAGAGTGATTTGAATGATAACCAAATAGCTAGCACGGCCTCGGTGGTGTTTAAAGATCATATGTAAATCAAATGTCGGAGGTGGGGGGTGGGAAGAAATTGCTTGGTGGGGTTCTGTCAGAAAACAATTTAGTGATCGTTAAAAGGGATGCCTTGCCGTCGTGCAAACCTCCACAAATTAAATCAATGCAGCCTCTGGTCTCTGCCCCCTTTCACTTCTATCAAGTCCCTCCCTCCCTCCCCGCTCCTTCCCCAACTCCACCAACATCTCTTTCTCCTGCTTGGTTTTCCTCTCGGATGCGCACGCACACTCCCAACTATAGATGAAGACAGAGTGAAGATTCCCCGGGTAAGAATGTTTTCCTTGCTCTGAACCTTCACACCGTTGGAACCCTGCTTGGAAAAGGAACCTGGAAGTGCGAAGCTGCAGAGTAAATATCACAAAGGGGACACAGAGCGCAGCGCATCCATGATGACAGGCGCAATAATCCAACATGAGATGTAGGGGGAGACTGAAGCACCACCCACCCACCCACCGCGAGACCACCATTTCTCCTAATGAGATGAGTTACTGTAGCAGCGCAAGACTGCATTTCTATAAAAGACATCACTGGAGCGGTAGTTGCAGGAGAAAACACTCCAAAATGCTAACTCCAACACACGCCCTCCCCTCAAGAGAGCCAGCCATGCTTGACTCTTATCCCTAAAGCCGGTACGTACATGTCAATCACAGTCCCAGGGGAGGAGGCTGCGCGTACTTGAAGACTAAGAAAATAAAAACATGTTGTGAAAAATTAACATTTGATTAATGATGGTGACATCATTCATTGCAACATGTTTGCAGAGTTGGATGCTTATGCCATATCCTGATGTGGTTTGGAGTTGAAAAGCAGAATGTATTTTTTTTTCTTCCCCCCTTCTGCTTTTTATTCCCAGCTTTTACAGGGGTGTGGGGTGCACAGGCGTAGATGTGGGTGGGCTGGCGTGCCCACGTGTACGTTTGGAGTTCTGGCTGCAGGCTTGCCGTCACCAACAATGTCAAAGAGATAGCACATGCTGCCGGAGACGAAAAAGAACTACCCTGTGTGTTGTTTTGGGAGCTTGTAGCTTGCGCCTTTTCTTGAAGAAACTTTGCTGCAAGTTACACATGAAACAAACACACACACATTCATATCATTGTAGGGGTTTTTTTTGCAGTACACACTCCTTACGTCTGCTTGTCAAATGGCACCTGATATCCGCCAGCGTCTGGGAATCAAATTAAGTGAGCGACTGCTGCTGAGGGCTCCTTCCCTTTTTTTTTCTCATCCTCCATCCCTGGGCATAATTAATTTTATCATCAGCGTCATTATTATTGTTAAATTGTTTTTCATATTTCTTTTTTTTTTCCCTCTACCCTCTCTCTCTCCCCCCCACCCACCTCTATTGCCCTCCCCTCTCTCCCTGTCTGGAATGCCAAGTGTATGCTAATGTGTTTTGGAGATTGCCAGCGTGCACAGAGATGGGGAGAGGTAGGGGAGGAATGAGAATGAGAGAGGGTCTGAGATGAGGAGCGGGTGGGAAATGGGGGAGAGAGAGAGAGAGAGAGAGAGAGACAGAGGAGGGGGAGGGGGTGAGGCGAGTTGGGGGCGGAGGGGTGAGGTGTTGGAGGTGTTAGGGAGGGGGCGTCGTCGCGAGGGGCGCATTACGTATTCCGGCGGC
>NW_015112678.1:69608-70367 GCF_001443285.1 Poecilia latipinna | reverse complement strand
AGAGAGTGAGGGAGAGAGAGAAAAGGGGGGGGGGTGGGGGGGGGGGGGTGTGGGGGGGGGGGGGGTGAGGTGTTGGAGGTGTTAGGGAGGGGGCGTCGTCGCGAGGGGCGCATTACGTATTCCGGCGGCGTGTTTGGAACCCAATTAATCAAGCAGAGGAGAGGAGAGATGCAGAAAGGATGAGATCGCCCTTCACGTTGATGAGGCCTGGCCGGGGCAAACGCTCAACCACCTGAGCTCCTAACAGCCATGCCGACGCACAGGAATTATGGCAATACCTTCACTTTTTTCTCCCTCTAATGCGCACACACACACACACACACACGCACACACGCACACACACACACACACACAAGCAAACCAGACCTCTCTTCTCCTCTTCTTCCTCATCCTTCATTTTGTGCTAATGTTACACTGAGTCTCACCTTTGCTTCTCCTGCGTATACCACAACTATTTACTTTACAGCTTTTCTTAGGCTTCACAGTATGAGTCCAAAAAAGTTATTTTCTTTTCTCTGATCAGAGAAAATATAATGTCTTAGAAAAGTTAGATTTTTTATTTATTTTTTTTGTTGTTGTTGTTGTTAATAAAGTATGAGCATAGACTGCACCTTGCAAACGTATTCACTCCCTTTGAACAACCATAAACCTCAGAGTATGCTATTAGGATTTTGTTAGCTGGACATGCACAAAGTGTCACCAAAGTGTGAAATAAAGGGAAACATTATTTTTTGCCTTATGCCGATCCTGTCGGCGAAG
>NW_015112678.1:32197-66004 GCF_001443285.1 Poecilia latipinna | reverse complement strand
AAAAAAAAAAAATTGCTTAATATTCTCTAAAAGAAACCTCTGAGACTTTCAAAGAAAACTGGATTCATGCTGAGATAATGTCACATGAACCATTTAGTAATTAATCTAATTACTAGACACCTGAAGGCACGAGATTTTATTTTGGGCCACACTTTTTAGATTTTTATTCCGCATTTTCTTTTCAAAAACCCAAAGATCTTTTTCCTTCCACTTCTGAAATATGTGCTTTTTTTCATGTTCTATCTCATAAAATCCTCCCAAAAGGCATTGAAATGTGTGGCTGTAACATGACAAAATATGAAAAAGCTGAAGTTACATTCATTTACCATACAAATATAAGATAGAGTTATCTATATTTCCACCTTCAGTGACTTCTTCATCTCTGCAGGTCTGCTTCCTCACAGATTTGGGGTCAAGCTTGTGGCAGATCGCCACCACTAGCAATCGTTGGGAAATTGACCGTCTTATCGAGGAAAGGAGACCGTGAGTAAAACTCCAGTCCCTCGTTGACTTAATTTGATTCCCCTCCACAGAATGCAAGCCAATAGATCCTGTATCTACATAGTGCTCTGTGCAGGGTCTATAAATATTGACCCTCCATTTCCTGTGTGTGGCATTAATGAAGCATTTAGTACACCCACAGCATTATGGTGGGCCTGCGTAAAGCCACCTCTTCCTTTTACAATGCCATTCCTTCCTGCACACAGAACAGGAGGATCCGCAGAGGCAGGATCCATTTCACCCGTTGCGCCTCATTCTGAGCCTTTAACACCTTGTTTCAAAGAGGTGAAGGGTGTCCTAGCGGTGGGGGAGGACAGAGGGGCATCCTCTAAAACAGATTTTTCAGGGATGCACTTAAAAAAAATCAAAATCATAAGTTTAAATATTTTCTCTAACATGCCTTGGACGGCACACCAACCCAGTTATATATTTAGTTTGACTATTTGGATAAATCAATAGCCAGGTTAACATATTTGTAATGTTTTAAATAACTTTTTAGTCACAAAACCGTGATGGGTGTGACATGTAGCAGTGTAACTTAAAAGTGGAGAAATAAGGGATCTTCTTCAGCCTTTTTTCTCAGTTTGAGGTCATTTTAAGAGTTGCTCAGAGCAAAACAATCAAACATAGCTACTGTCATAACACCGGAAAGACAAAAAAACTTCTGTTTCATGGGTATTTAAATGTATGTAATCTGGCATTGCATAGTTCTTCTTCTTTTTGTGGACAATATGATGTATGGTCACGTCTCCTGCAGCACTAATAGCTGTTTAAACGCCCCATAAATGCATTTTACATTATGAATGTTGACTTATAAGGAATTACCAAGAATTAATCAAGGAGCATGAATAGAAATAAGGGGTTGAGAGCAGTTTAAGCAGTATTTTTTTTTATTAAAACTGAAATTCATGTAGAATCATACCTCTATTTGTATGAAGTCCGTGCACCTATTATTCTCCAGTGTTTAATCATCCATGTTTGACGTCATTTTTAAAAGTCTGGCTGCTTCAGTGAAGACGATCATCAAGGAAGAGAGTCATCCTGAATCTGGTCTGTTCTGTCTGCATGGTTTGTTTCCAATTTGTAGAAGAAGAACACCTGTTGCAGTTCGTGTCTATGGGGCTTAGCACTGCCCCCTAGCAGTGTGTCGCAGTACTTTCTGCATCACCCTGTGCATTTTCACTGCACATTTAAGGCTCAACAGAAGACTAAATATGTTAAGCACATTTATTAACTATATCAGCTGGACAGTGGAATATCAAAAGGTGCACATATTGTGTATTGGCTGCACAAAGACAAACAGCAGTGGGCTGCCTGGTTCATTCAGTGTGTGTTTCAAAGCTCATCGCTGCCTCAACCTGAACTTGAGAAAGCAATGCCTGAACTCAGCGATTTGAGTGAGCATTGAAATGTTCTTTAAACTAATTTAAAGAAGAGTCAGCCAAATGCACAAACTGATTATCTTTTATCGTTGTTAGTACCTGCCTCACCCGACTTCACGCCACTCCCAAACTCTTCACCTCATAGGATTTCTTTCCACACAAGCTCACCAGCATTCACACATTCACAATTTCGTCTTGAAGAAGCTAAACTCAAAAGATTTTTAGCTCTGATGATTCTAGTCATAAAATTTGCACAATAGTCACTTTCACTTGATTTTGCTTATTTTCTTTGAAAAAAACTTTTAGTTTTAGTTGTTAACTGTTGATCTGGATTTTTTTTTTAAAAAAAGAAACACATAATGTGTCATGTAGTTTCAAAAACAAAAATGAATGTGTTTTGATCAGTATCCTCTTTATATATAAAAGAAAGTATATTTATAATTTAGGCACAGCTTGCTGAAGACAGAACTTGGGGAGGGAGGTTACCAAACAGCTTGAAGAGATACAGAGCTGTCTCTGACTGAGATTTATCTTTTGAAAGGCACAGAAAGAAAACAGCTGATGAATCAGCTGGTGGATGGAGCTGTAGCCTCAGTTTGGCTGCATGCCTTGACAGAAAAAATGCTATATGGTGGATGTATTTTTTTGTTTGTTTTTTTAGCACATATAAAAGTTTCTGTTGCATATTTCCTTTCTCTGATAAACAAAACAAAACATGAGAGGAGTAATTAAAATGTTGAAGAAGGGAACTGCTCCTGTTTCAAAGCCAGAACTAGACATATAGAAAGTATTTACCACTTTGCATCACATCAAAGTGGAAATAAATGAGATTTATTTTATTTTTTTCCTTCAGTATATGGTAAGTCATTCTACAAATTACTTTGTGCTTTCTGGCTTTGTAGAGCTAGTTGGAAAATATAAAAAAAAAAAAAACAAAGCATGTGTAAATATAAAAAATAACAGTATTTTGTTCTAAGGACATAACAAAAATTTTTACAAATTTGGAGTTGGCCTTTTGGATTTTAAACTCTCATAATCTAAATAGAAACCATTGAAAGAGCTGAAATGTTTAGCTGCTGTTCATGATTCCTATAAGCCTTTTTAAACGTAGGAAAAGACACCTTCTTACATAAATTTGTCAATTTTCTTTAATCTGCTACTAGTCTAAAGTAAGAAAATTTGGTTATGTGACACCAAAAGTTACAAGCAGGAAATGTATTGGTTCAATCAGAGGTTGTGATCTTAACACAATGGTTACCAAACTGTTTGCTGGTGGCTCTCATACAAAATGTAATTAATATAAAGAAAATGTCTAGAGCAACAACAAGTCAAAAGGATGAATTGTTAAAGCCCACAGATCTTACAGATCCGATTGTTGCACAGACCGCAGCACATAACAATTACAAGATACTTAAAAATTCAACTTTTGATTACAAATGCAAATAATTGATGGCAGTTCCAGTAAAACAGAAACTTGTTGTTTTTTTCTACCTTGTTCTTTTATGCAACATGCGTCCAAAAAAAAAAGTCCAATAATTACCTCCAGTTTTTAAGATGTAGGTATCACTGCATTAGAGTTGGTCTCCCAAAGGGCATGTCAAAACTGCAACAAATAGAAACAAGGTATAAAATGATAATGAAAAGTTGTTTTTTTTAATTAGATTTCAGTCATGCTTATTTGTTCAGTTGTAATAAAGCGATAAAAGGTGAGCTGCAAATGACAATGCCCCTTTCAGAAGTGCATTTGCACCAGAGAGGTGCAGGTGTCTCCTCCACTGAACCTGAGCTTTGTCTTTTTTATATATCTCTCCCTCAGTGTGAAGGACGGTTTCCTCAATATGTCCTCTCTGAGTTTCTCTCTCTATCACATCACTTCCCACATCTCTGCTCCTGCAGCTCTGTGTCTATCACCCTCCACTTCTCACCTGTCACCTCCTCACTTCACTACTAAACACCCTCCATCCTTTTTTTTTTTTTTTTTGGGTGGGGGGGAAAAATGAAATAATTTTGTTGTGGGGTCCCCGGGCGGTTTTGTAATTTCATGCCTGTGTATGATAATTTTATGCTGTCCTGCGTCGCGTAACTCAGGGCTGCCAAATGCTGACAGGTGATAAATACGATCTTTTCCGCCCCGTGTGCAACAGACCTGAAAAAAAGAAGGAGGGAGACAGACAGGAGGAGGGGGGGGGGGGGAGCGAGGTGGGCTGGGGTTTTGGGAGCTGAAGGTTTGTGGGGCAGTAGAATAGGTGGAGGCGGGGGTGGCGGTGTTCCTACCTTGAGGGACTGGCTGAGGCCCCGCTGGAAACAGTTTGCGCAGCGGTGTCGCCTGTGTTGGAGCAATTTCACGGCTTGCCCACCACACCTTCCCTTACCGAAGCGCTTTCATTCACTTACAACCTGCTTCCCCACATCTCCTGTATCTCTGCTCCTCTGCTCTCCCTCTTTATCTGCCATCGCTCTGCTGAAAACAGACAGAGCGGACCTTCAGGTAGTCTTGAAGGGCAGGTATAGAGATCAGCGATTTTTTTATTTTTATTTTTTCCTTCTTCAAACAGCAAACATGGGAAATAAATAATAGGTTGGTTTGTGGAGAGGGACATCTTTTTACCAGTGCAGGAAAACATTAATGTGACAAAAGGGGCAAAAGAAGGGAAACAGGGGGGGGGAGGGGGGGTTGAGGGGAGGACAAGAGAGTGATCCAAGCGTGGAGGACTGATGGTTTTCTGAGTGACGTAATTATTCGCCTCCTTGCATTGTGCAGTTAGAATGATGATATCTCAAAGAGAGAAAAAAAAGAAGATCCAGACTGTGAACACATGTCAAACGTATACAGAGCGCACAGTGACCTTCACATTCTGCCTGTATGTCATGTGCAATATGCTTTATAGGTTATGCCAAAACACATGCTAAAGATAGTTCTGTCGTCTAAAGTACACTTCGCTTTCTCTCCCCCCCCCACACCCCTCCCCTGCATAAGGTCCCTTTTGAAATTCACTTTTTGACATTAATATATTAATCTCGCCTTTTTTTCTTTTTTTTTTTTTTTTGCAGAGTGCGAAGTTGGGTCCTGGTGGCATTTATGCACAGGAAGTAATATGAAAATTGAATATGATCGTTGCTCACAGCATATCTGTTGATTCGGCACCTCATCCAAGAAATCCACTCAATCAATCAGGAGATGTGGGAGAAGGGAGGGGCGTCTGCATCACTGCGGTTCCAAGTCATTAAGCAGCTAGAAATTAATTGACTTCACGGTGCTTATATGGCTGAGCGTGGGTTTAACCCAGGCGCAGCAGCCTCTATTAGTATTGTACTGTGAGCTCTAACAGCTGCAGACCTGGTGGGTTACAGCATGATCCAACTTAGTAATTGCTCAATATAGTATGATAGAGTGTAACGGTGATAACTAGGTATGAAAGGGGATCTTGTAACAATGAATCGTCAAGAAGAAGTTTTTGTCCTTTGAAGTGCAATCCAGTGCTGCAACTTCACCTGGTGAACAAAGTCTATGATGTTATCATGAGCCCTGGATCTCTATTGGAGACTCTTACTATAAAGAATCACAGGAAGTAGCTCTTGCGTTGTTGCCCTGCTGTCTTAAGCTAGCGCGCTAAAAGAGACTAGCCATATGGCTGGTTAAGATTCAATACAGAAGAATCCCCTCACCACTTTTAATTTTTTTTTTTTTTTAAGAATTTCAAAACTTGATAAACACTTCGATCAAACCTGAGCCTTATAATTCTTCACTAAATATTGGCTTTGTGGTGGGAAAATTACTATAAGTGAACATTTGGTAATCATGTTGTATTAAATGCTTGTGAACTGTCACCAAAAGAACCTCATTCTTGGTGTAAAACTCATGCGTTGACGCTGCCTGTGAGAGCTTTTCACTCGGAGCGTCTTCATTATTGACGGCCTTACAAACTCTCTGTATTGTGCACAATATGCAAATGAACCTGATTGAGTGATTTCATCTAACAGTGCTTGGAAATTAATTTTTTCCACAACTGTCTTTAAATAGCAAAAACAAACAAAAAGTTGCAAGAGATGCAAATGCCTGATACTGTAATCTACATGTTTCAAAATCACATGATGGGAGGATTTCTTCAGTTCTCCAATAAGCTCATGGGGATGAAACCTCTTTCTACTGCAAAATTAAGGAAACTATTCACAAAATAACTTCAATAAACCTCCACTCAAAAAAACAGACTAATCCATTAGGTGTCCTAATTTGTATGTTTGGTTTCCTTTTTTAAACCACTCACTAGAGTGTTTAATAGGTTTGTTTCCTGCATGAATAGAAAATTGAATCAAGTATTTTATCTACATCAAAAAATACTAGAAGAATTTCCAAACTATAACAAAGTATATTGAATAAACAAATCTGTACTGATTTATTCTTCACAAATCACAGATTTACATTTTGAAAACTTTCCCGTTGTTTTTGAAAGCAAATCTGGATGTTTTGATTCCCCCAAAATATATCTAACATTCGCTGTTCTTGAACTAAATGTCTTCTTGTGAGGTGGGTTTATTCTTACACCTGCAGTGAATAAATTGACCCAAATATGAAATAAGATAAATGAAGAAATAAATGAATTATTTTAGATATAACCTTTGCTACTTGTTGCTATTATGATTCTTATAAACAGATGCTATGTACCATTTCTAATATTATCGGGTCTGTAGTCCAGGAGATATTTCTTGGTGGGATGTTGTGGTCATTTATGATATAAAATAACATATGTTCACTTTCTGCAAAGATGCACAACATACTGACCAAAAGGTTCAGTGTAGCACAGACTCAGAGGCACACAAATACAAAAGAGAACCCTCCTTAAGGCCTCTTTTGACCCCTTTGTTCGATTTCTCTTTCACAATCCAATCAGTCTCAAGTTTCTGGAGGGAAAACAGAAAAGAGAAGGAGGACAAAGTGACGGTGTGCGCTTCCAGAGCAACAGGAACTTACTGACAATGCCATGTTGATCATATCCGTGAATTTTGTTGGAGCTATGGAGTGAGAAACCAAAGTTCAGTAGATTCAATAGGACAAATTATGGTAGTTTATATTTATAAGGTTGTGTTTCAGACCCGATCTACTAAATGAAAAAAGATAAAGCAGAATGAATGGTGGGCAGATAGCTTGACAGGTAGCCTGATAGCTTGCATAGTTTTACCAGTGCTCATAATTTTGAGGGTCAACTTGTCTAAAAAAGATCAACTCTATCCAATGGAAATAGGTTACAACATAAATAACTAAAAGGAAAATAATGTAATTAACTTAAATTATTCATGAGATGTGGACATGTACGTAATTAAATGTTTTACTGATAATATATGAAATTGGTTTAGTTTAAATAAATCATGTATATTTTAATAACAACAGCATAATGTTTTTGAACAAGTCGTCATGTAGACATTTCCATGACAAATGTGGGCAAAACTTTGTCGATGTTCTGCTAAAGTTGAAAAAACAATTTCGCAATCATGGTGCTTCCCTTAAATAAGAAATGCAACTAAAATCGCACATGAATAAGTTTGTTTGCGCAATAAGTCATTAATACGTCATCCTCCTACCACTTCCTGTTATTTTCTTCGTCGTTTCTGCCAGTAGTAACATCTGGTTGTTGATCACATTTCAACACAGCCAAAAAACGCCTCATCCTAGTGCAAAAATGAAAAATTCTCGAAAAACATGAGGGTTTGTCAAAATTTCCATTAAACAAATTTATTTTTGTAATTTATTTTGTAATTCCAATTTGGTTGATTTTCTGCTCAACTGAAACGCAGCTACTGATACAAATATAGATTCCTTGATATGTTCAGCAAGGTTTGTTGGGATGTGTTGAGATTAGTAAATTAGTTAAATCATTATGATTACTGTTATGTGTTGAGATGCTTTACCATGGCCAAGAAAGAGTCACACGCTGTTAGACAAAGGGCCCATAGAAAAGAGTTACATTTTTGATTCTGTTAGACACCAAGGTCCATTTCTCACGAGAAACAGAAACTTATCAGGCCACAGAGACATGGTGTGATTTCAGGGAGCGTCTTCAGTCCATATAATCAGCTGCCCTCCTCTTTCTCCTCAGACGCTGCACAGACTTTTTTAGAAACTCTTCTCGGATGTAATGATAAAACGTCTCCTTTCAGCGCTGAAAGTTAATAAAATAAGTAAAGTCTGAATGCTTTTCTTGGCTGATTTTATGCTCCGTGTGTCAATACAAATTATGATTCATCGATTGAGATTCTAAATCTCAACAGATGAAATAGTAACACACGGGTTTGAAGTGAGATTTTGGACGAAGGGGCCACTGAACACACTTGTAGGAGTTTTAGGAGACATTTAAAGTATTTACAACTTTGACTTTTTCACAATTTGTTTATGTCTTTCTGGATTGACCAACACAAAGCTACTATAGAGTAGAAGGAGGAAAAAAAAAGATTTTAACTCGATAACTAAAAATCTGAAAAGTGCGGTATGAGATTACACGTGCTTGTAATCTCATACTGCTAAATATTAACCAGTTGCCTTCAGAAATCATGTAATTAGGAAGTAGTGTGTGTCTGTGTGTAATCTCAGTATAAATCTAACTGTTCTTTGAGAGCTTTAGAGGTTTGTTGGAGATCATCAGCAAAAGAAAACAGATGACTCCCTCATACTGAGTCAGTACTTTAACATTGTTATTTAGAAAATTCTTGTTAGAAACATTTTATGGATATTTTTGAAAACCCTTACTTTCCTCCATTTCACATGTTGTGCTAGGTTTTGCTGTCTTGTTGTCTATGGTAAAAAAAAAAAAAAGAAGAAAAAAAAGTAAATATAATACACCAAACTTTGTGGTGTTATCATGACAAAAATTACTTTTGCACTGTAAATTGTTTGGCATGTGTCATTGCAAATTTGTAGGAAAATATTGACGTGCAAGAGATGGACGAGCCATCTACTGCATAGAAATCTGTGTGACACAGTGAAGGATAAAAAAAAAGTCAATAAAGGAATAAATCAAATACATTTTGTATGAGACCACATTTCTTTATTCTGTGACTTTGACCTTAAGAGACTGGTTTACAATGGAAGAGGCACGCTGGACAAATCATTAAAACCCACGTCCAGGAAAAAAAAAAAAAAGTCCCAGTGAGCTTAATAAAACACTATGATTAAAATTCAAGCAAGGACTGTAGTTATTCCACACACAATGACTGTCTGTTTAACACTGAGCAATATGCAGGCCCCAGGTTTCTTTGTCCCAGGCCTCTGTGCATGAAAAGAGCAAGGTCTTTTTTACATTTTCACCCAGTCTGAGAAAACAAGCTGCTTAGACATTCATGAACCCCACCAGAGGAGAGCTCTAGATGGAGGCTTGCCTTACCTCTAACACAAGTCCATCTGTTCTCTATTTCTCTCGTTCTTTTCTTCCTCCTACTTCCTGTCATTTTTTTTTCTTCTTTTGTGTCCAATAAATTGAACATTTGCTCTTAAAAGAGGTTTTAAAGACTTCCAGCTCTATGCTTGGATAACAGTTGTCTAAAATGTGGACACTCTGAGAATCACCGAAGTGGGAGATGATGCATCTCCTAGGCGGGTTGTTAAGAGAATCGAGTTTGTGTGTGTGCATGTGTGTGTACCTCTTCACAATATATCTGGAGAGTAAATCTACCTACTGACTGTGTGTATGCTCTGTCAGTTTCAGCTCAAGGGAACTCCTTAACGGGCCGGGTCACTGCTGATCACATGGCTCAGATAATGGCCCAAACAACCTTGACGATAGTGAAGAGGTCTATCTATTTAATTAGAAACTTTAATATTTCATTCTCTGCTATGCCTCATTAGAGCCCTTCCATCACAGCCTCTGAGGTCCATAAGTACCAGCACAGTCTCTGTGTCTCAGAGGTTTCTCACTGGGCAGATTTTCTGTTTCGCTATTAAAACTCAGTTGTTGTTGTTGTTTTTGGAGGTAAAACATAATTTCTCTTGTTTTTTTGGAGCTTGTTAGCTGTTTAATGCCTCTGTTTCTCTGCAAGTGAAGCACTGAACTTATTAGTTCAACAAATGCTGAGAGAGTTACATCAGCTCTGAGTTTAGATTACATCATCTGTGTGAACATGTGAAAAGAGTTATATGTAACAATTGTACATGTATTGGAAAACATTTATTCGTTGTGTACATGCTTTTATTCTGAAGAAAGTGGTCAAGGAGGCTTTAGACTCAGTGCCACATTTAACCCTCCTTACCCCATTTTTCCTATAAACAAATGCCGCCAAAATATAGGCTCAATTGATTTTGAAAGCTACAGTAGTAAAAGATTTATTTATTTTATGACGTTTCCACATCTTTAGCAGGGGTACTGATAACTGTGGACGGAGTGGTTTAACATTGTCATAATTGAAAACACATGGTATAATGGACTGAGGTTAAGGTTAGCACAGTAATGCTTCCATAAACACCAGTCAGCATTTATACAGATGGTAAATTTGCTTGAGGTGGCCAATAATTTTCATTTATATGAAGAATGCAAGGCAATTTTTTGTTGTATTCTGATCGAATCACTATAATTTTTACTCCTGTTTATTTGATGGGTCAGACATTTAAATAGTATTTTCCGCTTTAACAGTAGAACTGGGAAAATATTGGGTTTGCAGAGAAGAAACCACAGTAATTCACTGTGAAACAGTTTAGTTGTCAGTGTATTTCTACAGACTCTGAGTACATAGAGAAGCACACAGGTAAAACTGCAATTGGCAAGGTTTGAGTTTATTTTAGCATAATATCACTTCTGATATTCCACCACTGTCACACAAAAATCATGCAAAAGTATTCAGTAAATGTTTTTTTCCCCCACACTTTACAACCACAATCATCAATTTATTTATATTATGCTATATGCTTTTTGAAATAAACAAAACTCCAAAAAAAGTTTGGTGTCCGTTTGTGTTTAGCTCCTCTTGTTCAATACTTTCACTGCAGTTGTAGCTGCAAGTCTTTTATGGTACATTTCTCCCGACTTTGCACAACTGGAGAAGAAACTTTTACTTGTTCTTTGAAAAATAGCTTCAGCTCATTCAGAATAACAGCAGAGCAGCTGTGAACACTAGTTTTCAGGTGCAGCTCCTGCAGAGTCACCCTCAACTTCTTGGCTGTTTCTTCGATCAGTGCTCTCCTTTCACGAACTGTTTAGGTGGACAGACATCTTGGTAGGATTGCAGATGTGCTAGCAGACGACGGAGTGAACAGCTAGATGTTCAAAGCTTTGGATATTGTTTTTGACCTAATCCTTTGGTCTTTGTGATGTTGTTTGATCTCTGATGTTTTCTAACAAACGTCTGAGGCCTTCAGACAACAGCTGGATTTATACTGTGATTTAATTGCACGAAACACTTGGATTGTGTTTATTAATTAGGAGATTTCTGAAGGCATTTGGCTTTCAAAATTTATGTAGGTGTGTCAGAGTGAACTCAAAGGCCCACCGTGCTTTTCAGATTTTTATTTGATAATAAAATGATTATTTTTGCTTCCATTTTATAGTTACATAACACCTTAAGTTGGTCAATCCCTGAAATACATTGAATTTGTGGACACTATGTTTTTTGTTGATGACAATTAGATTTTTTTTTAAACGTACAAATAAAGTCACTCAGTTTTTAAATTGTGCACATTTAACACATTTTGCATTGAGTGAAACGGGAAACACTTTCATTTTAATCCTTGTGTTTACACCCACACTCAGTTATGTTAGAGTTACATTATGTTTTAAAGGCCCCAAAGTTATTGTCATATATATTAAGAATATTAAAGCATAACAATGGGCGCAACTAATCAGTGATTAGGATCTAATATTTCCGGCTTTTGCTACTTCTTCGGAGACGAGACACGTTCACCTTTGTTTTTATTGCAGCCACTAAATTATTCCTCTCATCTCCCAGTTTTCTAACTATGTCCACCTCGGGACCGATAAGGTCTCGTCTGTTCTCTCCCCTTTTTTGTCTTTTTTTGCTAAGGGCCTCGACTCTGGCTGGGAGAGGGAAGGCTTTGCCCAATCATCTTTTTTTGTCCCAGAGGCGCCCTGACCAGGCCTGGTAATGGGAGGCAGGAAAGTGATGACGGGACATTTTAAGGGTGATTCTGTTCAAGGGCGCGTCACTCTGTCACCGACAACACTTTAATCCCGATCAAGGTGTCAGACAAGACGATGCTTTTTCCAGCCTGTTCTCACATTTTATATAGGCTACTGCGGCATCTAATTCACACACAAAGGACCAACAAGGCAAAAATGTTACTAGTTAATTCAGTTTTTGCGTTTCACGTGAGAGAAAACTTGCAGTGGCAAAACAGATGCCCTTGGTTGAACCCATTAGAAATATCAGCGCTAATAATTTCTGTGGATATTTCTGTGTTTAACTGTTTGCTTTAAATGGCTGGTGACCATTAAAGCGTGTGCGTTTCTGCTTCGTAAGTAAAAAAACAAAAACAAAAACAAAAAACAGTTTGTGTGTAAACAGGCATAGAAGGGGGCATAAAATGTGCAGGATAAGTACCAGGAAGAGGTTGAGACACAGATGAAAAGCCTCGTATTGATTCCTGAAAGGACCTGACAGCTCCCCTGAATGTTTTATTTCGTCCGCATTGTTTGTTTGCATATAAAGGATTCCATTTCCTTGTGAATTTTGATTGCCGTAAAGGCGGCGGACCCTGCGCCTACTGAGCACGAGGACCCGGGAGGCGTTAACTTTCGGCGGCAGAAAAATGGATGCGGGGCGCGCACGTGACCCCCCCCGCTCCCCGCCCGACAATCACTCCGAGGCGTCAGGCGTACAGTGATGTATGAAAACGACCTGAAGTTCTCAGAGAAGAATATGCCTTCTGCTTTAATTCCCGCAGGCGGAGTCACGGACAAACACAGATGCACGCATTTAGGTAAGGAAAAGTCAAGCGTGAAAACAAGGATCCGGATCTGGTGAGCCCACCGTGAGCGCAGGAATGCATCAGCGTGTGGCGTCTCGGCCCAATGTAAACAGCCGGCGCACGTGCGCTCATGCCTGCTCGCGGTAGGGCTGCTTTCCATTTTCCCTCCGGTGCCCATTTCCCCCCGTCCAGACCTTTTTGTTCCAGCAGCTCCCACAGATCTGATCCCCGCAGCAGGATTTCATACACAAACACGGGATCTGGATCACGCGCCTGCACCCTGCCGCTCTCGCAGCCCTGCTGTCCTCGTTACCGCGCTCCGAAGAGCGAGGGCCCCAGCTTTGGGCAAATCACAAACTCACACAAGAAAATTGCATCAATAATCATGTTACATACTGTCACATCTGAGGCAGAAAATGAAACTGTTTATGAGATTTACCGAGCATGTGTTTAAACAATATCCCCGCAGATTATCCGCAGACCCTCTCTCTGACTGGCATGCAAGTGGGTTTCATTATCTGGGTTTCATTTGGAAGCGAAACCGTAAAGACAGCCTTCTCTTTCAAACTTCAGACTCAAAAGATAAAGTCGTTTCTTTTAAGTTTGGCTTTATGCATTATTTCAAATTTTCTTTCTAACCCGGATTAGACTGCCAGGACATGGAGGGCGGGGGGGATGAGAGCGTTTGTCGCACTGAGATGCTTAACATTTGAAAATGTTGGACTAAATCTCAGTAGCCCTTTTATTTATTAATTTTATTTATTTTGAGTCCACTACGCAATCTAATCATTTCCAGATTTGACTTACAGCCAATAATAAATATGCAATACAGCATTGATCTTTAAGGGAACTCTCCTTTTACTTGTACAGGGGGAGCGAAGGTCGGGGTCAGTCATAATGCAACAACCCGTAAGTCGAAGGGCATTCACAGAGTTTCCCACAGTGGAGTTTATATGGGTCAATAACTAAAGCGACCCGATTGTGATGTGCCAGGTAAGAGTCACATTGCAGCATTTTTGACCAACTTTAGTCTGCAACTTGGTGGGGATGGTGCCACTGACGCCTTTAGAGTGGGACTAAAAATGTAAAAGTTATTCTTGTAAAAATCCCAGCAAATCCTTTGAAGGCATTTGGTTGCAGTGGATTTTATTTAAGAGCATTAGAGTAGAGGGGGTTGAATACAAATGCATTTGACTGTATCCGATATTTATTTTTCAAATCATGACAGTGAGGTACGGACGGCGTACCGTCCACATTGCGGTTATGTTCTACATTGTGTTGGTCTATCCTAAAAAAAAAAAAAATCACAATAACATACTTTGAAATTTGTCGTAATGAAACAAAACAAGTTCCACGAATAGTTGTGCAAAGCGCCGTATGCACCGTGGCTCATTAAGCACTCAATTTATAAAATTTAAGGGTGTGTTACAGGTTTTTTTTCCCCCACATAAAGATACACTTTTAGTAGGGCTACACTACAAAAAAAAAACATGATAGGATTTCAACAGCTGCCATAATTACGTATGAGGCTAGATCGAGTAGCACAGCAGCCGCCTTTCTTCTCCTTAAAAAGACTCATTTTATTTGTACCTTCTTCTGTCTCGCCGCCTTATCCCCGCTTCGGCACTACATGCATCACTTTGATACACTCCTTTTGGATGTAGTTTGTAATGTTCCTGCTCCCCACCTCCTGATTTCGCTGCGAACTGTCACACGGTTTTATTTCCTAACGCACTCTTAACCAACACTTCCCGCCATCTAAAATGTCACTCCCTCATCCCACTGTCACCCCTATTTCAAACCATCACCCCCATCAATGCCATTTTGCTCCTAGGCTGGAAAGCAATTGAAACAATTTTCTTGCAGAGAATTATTGTCCTTAATTGCAATGAAGGGCACGTTTTCCCATCATTCCTTGGGAGTGTTTTTCTCTCTCTGGGTGGAAACGTAGGCATTGCCACTGAGCGTGGGCTCTCTGAAAGAGGTCATAATTACATCCTTCAGTATGCTCGCCGTCGGCAAGGATTTTACGCTTCATAATTATTAAATGGCAGATTCACTCTCCCAGCACGCACATGTGTGTGTGCGTGTGTGTGTGTACACGAGTGTGAGAGTGTGTGTTAAAATGCAGGATAAAAAGAGTTTGAATTTGAAGAGACTATTGGTGTAATCTGTACACACAGTTGCCAGGAGTTCCTTCTGTCAAAAAGCCTCTGTCTCGCTATATTTTGGCCAATCACCCTCGGCATTATTGGGTGTCGCCAAAGTAAAGGTGCACAAGTAGCATCAAGCTAATTCTTCTGTTTTAAGGAGCACGGCAAATTGATTTCACATCTATAATGTCATTACTTGGGGAAAAGAATGCAATCTCAAATAAATAAATATGGATAAACTGTTCAGTAATTTTTTTATTTTTTTATTGAGAGATTAGTAATTGATATTGGAGATGGCAGGCGAAGTGACACCCTAACCAGATAAGCTCCAGTCGACTCAACTTTCCTCTTTCAGCACCATTTCCATATTGTAATTACACTGTCTCATTCTCAGCTGAGATAACATCCCACTCTCTACTTCCCTAATCGCCTTTCCATCTTCCCTTCCCTCCTCTTCTTCACTGTGCTCCTCTGCTGATGTTGCAAGAAACCCAACTGTTTTAAAGATAAGAGTTTTACATGTTTTATTACAAATTGCAGCAGGGGCAGTTCAGCAGCTGAAATCACACTCGTGATTGCAGTGCAACACGAATGTGTGGCAGCTTCTGGAAATTCATTTTTGATGCAGTGGAAAATGATTAATATGCACTGGATTTTTCAAAACTTTATTCAAATTTTGACAACTAGCAACTAAACACCTCAATGTATTTTATATGACAGACCAAGACAAAGAAGTATTGAATTATGTAGTTAGAAAAAAAAAATAAGAATTCATATTATGTGGGTGCATTTATAATCCGTAATGTGTGCTTTACACCCACACCCTTAGATTAAGCATTAGTGTAATTTAATATTTAATAAATAGGGTCCACTTGTGCACTTAAACCAACTGTCAGACTGTTTTTTTAAAGAGATATTTAGTGAACAAACAGCATTGCGAAGTTCAAGGAACAAAGATAGGAAAGTTTGAAACAAACAGATTACTAAACAAATCACTTTGATTTTCCACCACCATGCATAGCACTGCATGGTGGTGGCAGTATTATGCTTTGGGGATGCTATTCTTCAGCAGAGACAGGTAGACAGATTCATTAGGAAGAATCATGGCGCTAAATATGAGGTAATCCTAGAAGCATCCCTGTTAGAGGCTATAAAAAACGAGGTTTACCTTCACAGCAGAGCCATGACCCCCAAACAAGCAGCCACTGCAATAATGGAGCAGTTTATCTGAGGTCCTCAAATCCTCCAGAGCTGGTATCAGGCAACTTTTAGATATTTCTGTGGTCCAACACATCTGAACCAAATGGCTGAATTCCCACGTCAGTATGCAGTCAAGTTCTCCAGCATCCTGCCAACGACCTCATTATTTGACTCAGGTGTGTTGAAGCAGAGACATCTAAACGTTGCAGGACACTGACCCTGGAGGTCCGGATTTAAAGTCCTCTAGTTTAGATCGACATAGGTCCAGACCGAAACCTGAGTATCTGTACCAAGATGCTGATCAGAAATGCTTTCCATCCAATCTGACTGATTTTTCATGCCATACTTGCCTGAGTTTTCTTTGTAAAAAAAAAAAGAAATAAATAAAAGAAAACCATGAATCTTTCTTCTTCCGCTTTGCAATTCCAGTCTACTTACAAAAGGACAAAATGGAAAGCAGAAATAGTTTTCCAGGGTGATTTAAGTACCAAATTATTGTTTTTGTTTTATTTTCTGTGAATGAAAAGTGTGTTGGAAAAAAAACAAAACAAAAACATCCAAGAAGAAACGGGTGGAGTGCTACACTGTGTCAGATTCAATCGCAACATTTCATCTGTTCCTTTAATGAAGTAGGGTTGGAGATGATTGGCACTCATCACAGACCGGGCTCAGGTCCTCCCCTCACGTAACTCCATTCAGTCCTCCAGGAATTCATTATGCAAAAAGACCAGCGAGCTGAGCTGATGGAATATATTATTATTTTCAACCGCAGAATAAACAATTAGAGCGGACCATCATAACCTTTCTTCTGACAGTTTAAGGCACGTGTTCTGTGTTTGTCCTATACGAACATGAAAGCTTAAGGAGAAGCTGAATGCACGCAACTAATTACTCAGTTATCGTGGAGGTAATGCCCAGTGTCCCCTGAATTTAATTTCGTGTTTCCAACGGAGAGCCTTTAGAGGCAATTAGAAGGGAACTCTGCGACTAATGCTGGAGATAAGGGGAGTTTATTAAATACAACTTTTAGGTAATTTTATCTCTGTTGATTGGAAGTATGTCCAAAACCTTTTCTTCAAAATGTTATTGTTTTTTGTTTTTTTTTTTTAGTAAACATACGCTTTCTTTTTATAAAATTAATGCATTGCACTGATATTTGCATGGCCAATTCTCAAAGTCAAAAGGATACTTTCAAAACTCCACATCATTTGTTTTCATCCATGTTTAAGTTTCCAAACCTTTTCCACAAAAATACACTTAACCTTTTGTTGACTGAGATTTGCCACTGCTGCTGCTCCGGATGTTAGTCATTCTGGCCATTCACAATTTCCAACCCTTGAAGTTCTGATTGCTGAATTCCCAGCTTCTCGAGTTTTTTTTGTTGTTGTTTTTTTTTTCCATGGTTTGTGTCAGGCTGGACAATTTTCACACCAAGAGACATCTCAAACTTGCTAAACAGAATATTCCAAAATAATATTTTTTTAAAATGCCTTTTTATGATCATTATGTGGTGCTAGTTTGGAGCCTAACTGAACCTGTATGATAAATTTGCTTCATTGTTCATCCCTAACAGGGCTATTTGTTCGATCTTAACCTGTGTCTGACAGGGAACTTGACTGGGAAATGCTGGCACCGCTCAAGTAAGAAACAATTTAGGTTGTTCAATAGTTTTGGTGCTGCTAAAAGAATAAATTGCTTAAAACCTAACTAATTTGTTCATATTCTACTGCAAAGACAAGAAATGTATCTGACATTCTGAATCATTGTCTTTAAAGACCTATAAATATAAAAAGAAAAAAAAAAACAATCAGATCTTCGTCATATTTTATCAATATGGCCGCAAGGGATTGCATTTGTAGATTCTTCCATACAACAATTAAGTAAACTGTGGGCTAACGAGTGTTTGAAGTTTGCAATTATTGCACTCAATAGCAGAAAACAAAAATCAATGAGACGCTCTAGTTGTCTTGCGAACAGGGTTATTTTCAATGTAGCAGAGTCGATAGAAAAAAATAAAATAAGTGCGCTTCCTCTGTCTCTGGGGAAAAGCAAACACTTCCTGCAACAAATCAAAACTTTCCCTCTCTTCTGCAGAGCGGGTGTCGAAAACGCCCTGTTTAGTCTTGTTCTATTTCTTCACAAACACTCATTTTTCTGGCGAAACGGAGGAATCAAGACTTTTCAGTTGTCTCGCAGAAAACAGACACTAGAGTTGGAAAGTTGAGCCGTTAGATCTCAGTAGCACACGCTCCCCTGGGGAAAGCCGCAGCTCAGGGTACTCATCTTGTGCTGCTGCAGAGCTAGCTCAGAAAACACTGTTGTCACATAGCGATCATAGGCCTGCACTGATGGTACACAAATAGTGCCTCGCGAAGCTCTTAAAAGCCCATTAGACAACACCAGTGCATCGACGACGCCGGTGCTAAGTGCTCCTTATGGCAAAGGAAAGGCATGAAGACAAACTTGATGCACAACACTTTCTGTTTCCACTTCCATCTCAAAATGTTTGTTGACTTTTCAGTTCATTTTATGCGGTAAATATGAGAGCGACGGCGCGTCTCAGATCAAGATACGACACCCTCTGTATTCATCTTGTGAAACAGACGTTCGGCTGGCGGAAGCCGACTTCTTCAGGAGCGCTCCCCTTATTGTTGCGGAGCGGCATCTCGGAGTGTAGCCCTGCAGAGCTCAACCCTGTGATGCTGTGTGGTAACAGCGGAGGTCAAGCATGACCACTGCTGTAGGAAAGCATCTATTAACATACACTTGTTGAGTTCTGTGCATTGAATGCGAAAGCTAAATAGTGCCATCTGGTGACATTTGAGAATCAGGTAGTTAACATTGATGGTGATGAAAGTGATAATACAAGGTGCTAACAATGGACATTTAAGCAATAAACATAGCTCATCCTAACTATGTATTAATACAATGAGTACAGCATACACCGCGTAAAGGGACTCAGAACCTGTTTTCCCTCACTGTCTGGCATTAGATTAGATAAAATGAGGTTTAAAAGATTTTCATTTCCTAATGCCAGTATTGCTTTCTCAGTCAGAAGTTTACACGCACACACGTCTGTAACAATGTTGAAATGCGCAGGTGATAATGGCAAAAGCTTTTGAAAGTATCTGATGTGGTCATTTACAGCTACCGAGGAAAATGAAGGCACACGTGGATATTTTAGCAGCACCTTAAACTATTTCCTTCTGAGACGCCAGAAAAAATACCTTTTTTGTTTTTGTTTTTAAACTTATGATTTTGAAGAAAGTAATAAAGAGTCTTTATTTGGCACTAATTATGGCCAGAAATGTAAATGTAAAAACTGCTTTAATACTAAATAGCCTAAGACAGTAAAAGTTAGACAGAATCAATGTCAGACAATGTCAGAATCAATATCTTTTTACACAGTGTAAGTTTATCACAGTGTGTATGATTGTAATTTTGACAAACATTTCTGTAGAGCCTAAAACAGACATGTATAATTGTGTATAGCGCACATTTTAAAAAATTTCCAAAATAAGTAAATTTGGCAGTAAATATTTGAATCCCACATTTCTGTGCTTTAAAAAGTCACACAGGGACAAAATGACAAGTCAGACGGCAGAGGAAGAGCCACATGAGAGGCGTAAGAGGTGAAAAACGGCGCTTGTACGCTCCATGTGTGCAGAGTTAGGTGGGGAGAAATGGAGAGCAGTGCTCTGCCCAAGTGTATGAATGTGTTGGCAGCCTCTAAGGCTCAATGATCACTCCTGCAAACGGTTGCTGTGGGGATTTTCGCTCCTAAAAGAGGAAAAACTAACAGGTTCTGAAGAGGCGCGGGCACAAAGGGAGGAGAAACAGTGCTTACAGCGAAGGATCAGTTCAGCCACTGCTTCTAATTGCACTTCATTGTCTCACATTAATTTAATTAGCAGCTGCCTTGCTGTGTGAGTGCAGGGTTATGGTATGCCTTCACACAAAAGGGCGCAGAGATGCATATACTCCCCCCCGCCTCCCCATATAGGCCTGCTCAATAAAGGCAGTCATATGACAACACTTAGCTGCGTCACTATAATTACCGTCATGCAGTCATGCACAGACAGATATTTCAATCACAGGTCACCAAAGCACAGCTGGTTGGAGCACGAGGGTCAGAGTTGAAAGACTAAAATGGACAGACACGGAGTTGAGGAGTTCTGTTTGTCATAGTCTATCATAGCCATATATATATATATAAAATATGCCTGAAATACAAGCATGGTACTGTGTTTATTCAGTTCATCAGATGCCAACATACCTAAAATATTGTCTCGGTGCATGTGATTGTGCTGCTCTGTGATGTAGTGAGTTCCCGCTTCACCACACTGCTATTAAAAGCCTGAAATGATAAAACAAGAAATTTTATGACATGTTAGAATGAGCTAAAAAAAAAGGATTAAGCTTGTCGCTGGACAAGAAAGACTGTTCGGCTGTGGCGAACAGTCACAGTTATACTAACAAAATGAAGTTACATTTCTGATGTGATTCTACTTTATTGGGATGCACCCAATTAGTTTCATTTTCAAACTCACCAGTGTAGTTTGAAAACATTTTATTTACTTATGGGTGGTCTTCCTTAAGATTGCCAGCTGACTAGCAGTGTGCAGCAGTAGGCTGAGGAGCATCACTGTTCCACTATATTGCATGCTACATATACAAGAGCAAACTCTGCGCACTCTTAAAAAATACTTTAAATGGCACAAAAGCATGATTGAAATTTTTAAAAAATGTAAAAAATAGAAATGTTACATGGATAAATTTATAAGAAAATAACACAATTAGGAGAAAATTGACAAACACCAGATCTGATTTTAAAAAATGTGTTTTTAATGATCCAAGCATGTTTCCAGTTCTGCTTTAAGTAAATGTGCTCTGCTACACTCCAACCTTTTCTCTCCCGTTTCGGCAATCTGTACATCACCAGCTACAGAGACATTTCAATCAAAAAGAGGCGTTTTTGAGGGAAGGTTTAAAAAATAGATGATATGTATATAATATGTAAAACTTGGAGTACTCCTATTAATTTTTATGCCTGCTAAATATCTTAAAGATGTACTCCACTTATCAAACATCAGGCAAATCTTACAAAGGAAACCATATTTTCTCTCCAGACTTTTCTGACTGTCACAGCCTTTTGAACACCCTTCTCCCTGCCTCCTTGACACGGCTTCTTTGAAGACTAAAATATACGGCAGAATGAATGAAAAGTTCACATCAGTTGCAGGGTTTAAAAGGGTTTAGCTCAACTTCATCTCATTGCTTTTTTTTTTTTTTTTTTCCCTCCTAACCAAAGATAGACAGCCTCTTTAGATTTCTATCACATCCTCCCGAATCAAAGCTGTTGCTCTGCGTGGACGTTTCTCAACAAAATCATTCACAACCTGTTTGTTTTACAGAGGAATTTAAACAGCCATAGCCATTATTTGGCTTCTTGACCCCAAGTAGATAGATCAGGATTTTGAAATTGAGGTTGCAAGCAGTTGCTGTCTTTCCTGCAGTAAATCAGTCTGTTGGAGTCTTTTTTTTTTTTTATAAATCCAGATTAGTTGGTCCTGGAGGTTAAAGCAGCTCGTCCAAGATGGTACGAAGAGGACTTCTAACATCTTACAATAACTCAAATTGAAAAATGCAGTTTTATTAACCTTTAAATCGTCATCAAGTCTGCGTTAGGATGGTTATTTAGGCAGGAGTTTATGATTAAGTATATACAAAGGGAGATTGGGGGCGGTGTGGCACCAATAATCTTTTCTGTTTGAAAGATGTACCAAGAGCGAAACATGTAAAGCAAAAGCGTCGAACTCCGGTCAGGCCGGTGTCCTGCAACATTTAGCTATGTCAGAAAGAGTTGCCGCGTCTTTTCTTTCCCATATGAAAAGAATTAAATCAAATACAAAGCGTCTGCATGCAAGTCCAGGTAGAGAAAACAACAAATACTCAGCCGCGCTGGTTAGCAGGTAGTGCAGAATAGAGAGGAAAGCCCCTCCAGCAATCTGCTACCACTTATAGCGAAAGCAGCCTGGGGTCAATTTTGTGACCCGAAGACTTAGAAACACAGGCACTTTCAGACCCTAGAAATTGTAAAACAAATAACAGTTGCTTGGAAAAGGACTGGCGAAGGTATGATTTCAGTCTTTTTATGGCGGTCGTTCTTTTTTCTCCCTCTGAACCTGAAACTGTGTCCCTGTTGGAACTTCCCCTGGAGTGTGTCCCTGTCTTCTTTCTCTGTCTGCAGCCTTGGCACACTGAGACAGATAGATGGATGGACTTGGCAAGCACAGACAACCAGCCTGGTGATGTGAGAAAATCTGGTGCCAATGCAGAGATGGTGCAGATGGACATGACATGTTGCTGCTTTACGTACTTGTCTAATATTTTTTTAATTCTTTCTTTCTCTTCCTTCTCACATGTGTTTAAACAAATACTCAGATGAGGCTTTTTTTCTTTTTTGCTCATGGACTTAAAATTGACCACTAGGGTATATGTTCAAAGGACAAATCATCAACGCCTAATTAACAATTATTAACTGTTCTGCTGTGAAAGAAGACAAATTATCATAAATTACTGCCTAATTAAAATGTGATTGCTGGCTCAATAGTTATAAATCATTAATTTTTAACACCCTTATCACATGCGGACGGAACCAATTCAACAAAAGGTCTATTAGGCACAAACGAATTCAGCGCTTTCTTTCAACGCACATCACTTCTTCCTGCTCCCCTTTCCCACAACAGTCATTAGCCATAATTACTCAATGTAATGCATTGGCTTTATGCATAGATATTAAAGAACAATTAAGCTGCTACATAATTGCATTAAGTGAGGTCTTTCATTGAGGCTGCCCATCTCAAACTTTGTGCAATTAGTCCTACACAGAGGTTGCTAACAAGCAAGCACTTAAAATGAATAAGGGAAATTCGTAAATAAATGCTTAAACATTTTTAAAGAGGCAAAGTACAGAAGGTAAAAAAAAATAGGAAATTTAAAATGAATTAACTTGTCTCATAAGTAAATGCAAAAAAGGAAAAAATTATTACATGATTTTCATCAAATCAACCATTATTAGTTTCTTGCAATATTTTCAACAAGGTTGCACTGAATTTAAACTTTCGCTTTCATGTAATCAGGTGACTTAACTAGTGAACATTAAAGACAACCCACGTTTATAAGTTATACGCATTTGTGAGCTTTTGACGTACTAATGTCACAAATAGATTGGCGTTAAGAATCGTTTCTAAGTTTGATGAAAATTATCAATCAGACAAGCATTATGACTCATCAGGACATGGCTCCTGGAGAAAATTGCGTTTCCAGTTGCTTAAACATTTTTTAAGTTCATTCCTACTTGGACGTCTAAGTATAAACCATCACAGACAACTGGATTGTTTCTCCCAAGACAGCCTTCACTTTGACAAGACATATTGTGATGCTTCAATATTGCAAAATATCTGAAAGTGTAAAAGTCCTGAAAAGGGAGACTATTTGAGCCAGGAACACGTTTTTCCTCCGCTACAGTCTGTATTGCCTGAGTGACTTACATTAATGCAGAACAAAGATGCCACGAAGACTAATAAGTCATTATGCTCAAATATGACAGTAACAAATAACAGATAAACCAACATTCAGCAATAACTACAATGTTTTTGTACAACTCCATTTCCAAAACCCCTAAATATTTGTGCTCAATAGGGCATCAATTAATTTATTAAAATATATGCAGAATTTATAATCTCGTGTGCAAAGGCTGTCTGCAGTTAGCATACACATTATAAAGCCACATTCAGACATGGGACAGCACCGTTTGCTGTGAGCTACTTGCTAGTTGTGGCTAAACCTGATCTACTAACAACAAAGTATGTAAATGTAGACTGTAACAAAACGTGTTCAGAAGCTTTCTAGCATTTAGTGAACCAAATTACATCAGTAAAGATAAGTTGTATGTGTAAACTCAGACCTGAAAAGGTGTTTAATTCAATAAACGAGCCATGGACACTTTCCTTCCTCTGCTACATCGAGAGGAAGAGATTCTTTGCTCTTGAATAGCTCACTAGCATTAGATTCCCCCTGCTGGTCACATTTGGTTACTACACCTACTAAATAAAATGAGTCATTAACATACTGTATTTAACTCAAACTGCTGGCAAGCGCGCTATGAATTTAAAACATTCAAATCTGTAATGCGTACAATATGCACGTACCAGTAAGAGTAAATATATAAACAAGTTTCAATCCATCACAATCAGTACTATGTGCTATTATTGCACAAGAACAAGAACATTTATATATTCACAATGACTAAATGTGCAGCTTGCATGTTTATTTCACACAAAGCCGTCAATTCTAACAGAAGCACAATCGTCCTCCATCGTCTCTACTTGGCATTGTGCATTTGTTATCCCAAGACTCCTCTTTGTAGGATTTTTCTGTCTATTTCTGACCCCCTTTGTTACCTGCTCCTCTTTCTAACAAGCTAGCTCTGGGCCCAGTGAGGTGAGCAGAGGTGAAGTTGTGAGGAGGCAAGGTGTATTGTTTAGAACCACTTCCCACTGACATCCAGGTAAATGGGTAAGTGTGCACTCTCATCCATATTCCAGTAACCCAGGCAGAGGCATTTGGCCAGAGCACGGCTGGGGCCAGGACATGAAATATTAAAGGGATAAAGTGAAAGGTGGAGTACCCAGAGGGCCTCTGGACAGTTAAACAGCTCTTTGTGTGGATGTGTCTTTGCTGCCTGTATCCCCAGCTGGTATTCGCCTCTCTAAGAGTGGGGAATATTAGAAAACCTGCATTCTACTTCAGCCAAGGTCAGCACACTAAAAGAGGAAGAAGAAAAAATACATGTAAGCATCAAACTGTGCTCTGTGATCAGCTCTTACCGTCCTAGAGCAGTGATGGGCCATGTTCACAGCTCGCAAGCAAATCAATAAATCTGTAGATTGCAAGGCTGGAGATGGGGAAGATGTGGAGAAAAAAAAAAGTGAAAGATTGAGCTCTTTCTCTTTTTTTTCTTCTCCCTAGCTTTACTTGGCAGGATGAAACCCAGCCTGCTGTTTGACTGGTTGGGTTCCAAGTAGGGACTCAGATATATCAGATTTCAATTAACCGCAGTTCACGAGGGCCATCCACAGAGTTGACATGGTCTTCACACTCTCCATCCCCCTGTTTAGTTGCAGCCCAGGGGAGTAGTTAATGAGATGGCTCTCTATCTGGCTCTCCATCTCTTCTCTCTTTCAGAAGGAAGCCTGGCATTCTGGGCCAAGGAGGCCTGTTGACACCTGGGGCAGGTGCTTGGCCCATTTCACTGTGGCTGCAGCCTCCAAGCATGTTTGGCTTGTTGCGGCCACACAGTTTGCCCCCCTGGACTGCTCTAGGGGGGGAGATAATGAAAAGTCAGATTGCAGGTGTGCTGCTATAAACGTCTACATGTGTGCGGGTGGATGTGCGCATGAACACAGAACGAGAGAGAGACAGAACAAAATCATTTTAGCTTTAGCCTGAAGTTTTTTTTTTTGTTTTTTTTTTTGTTTTTTTTTTTCAAAACACTTGAAATGTTGAAACTGATAACTGAGTTATACAAACTCATATTTACCTTTTGATTCACAGTCTAATCATATAAACCTAGTATGCTGGTTCAGTGTGTGAAAAGAGGATCCAAATTTGGGATTTTAATTCTTTTCAAGAATATTGTTCATTTAATTATATGAAGTCTATTTGCTTTATCACGTGGACGTGATTTTTAGTATATTCAACGGCATCCATTGGGGTAAAGGGTCTTATTTGACCCGACACATAATGCATTGTTTATTTTCTTTTTTTGAACATCTGTAATTTGAGGTTTCTTTATGAATGGTATGTAGCTCTTTGACAAGTTTTCTGATTACGCTTTCGACTCCTCTCTCAGACACTTTACAGAGAACATCTGGCTGTAGCCATTTAACCATTTAATAGTGAAAATGTGCTTGTCTGAGTCCCCGATTATGGCCTGTAGATGTGCAAAAGCTCGTCTGCAACCAGTCCCATCAGTCTGTTTTCAAATAACAATGCTGCTATGATTTCGACAGACCCGTTTGCTTATCGTGACATGCTTCTTGTGTGACACGTTGGTAATGAGAAAACATTTTTATAGGCCATCAGTAAAGGCTAAGCCATATCAGATTCAGGCAGCAGGATTGCTTTGCGATACCAATTTTATTTGTTTTCTTGTCTTTTAATTCCCTCTTGACGCTTCTTTTCTTCATGTGATGAATATCATTTGCTGGTGTCAAGTCCACATGCCGTTTCTATTCGCATTTATGACTAATTTGCGCTAATTTCTTTGCGTTTGAGCGTTACTTGGATTGCAAATATATTTACTGAGCCAAACATGTTTTCCCCACTTTATCAAGTCACTATACCAGCAGGCTGCATTGGACTGCTGTGCTATGGTGGACATGATTGAGCTTTCAGCTGGAAGGTGAAGGATAAAAACAGGTAAATGCATTATCCAAACAGCTGGATGTGATTCTGAAACTTCTGCTTTTGCATCACGTTTTGGAAAATAATATAAAGAAAGAATACACTGGATTTATATATTTTTTTTCTTTTTAGCCAATGCTTTCTGTGGAGTAAAATTTACCCTCAGACTAAAAGGAGGGAAGATAAAGACTTACCCCAGTATTTCTATGGTATGCCAGCAACATTCATAACCAGAGTGGGCCAGAGAGTCGGGAGGATGCAACAGTGCATCTGTCACCAAGAGGGATGGTGGTGTCATCATCAACTGTGCTGTGGAATCACACGCAGTCGCTCTCAGATACACTTCTTTATGGAGGCACTTTTTACATTCTGCTGAGTAGCCCCTGGAAAAATAAAAGCTAAATCTTAGCTGTCAACATCACCCTTTTCAGCACTACAACACTGTCCACAGTCTGGGCTCCGAACATGACGCTGGAATGCTGAAATTTAGCAACATCGGTGATGCTCCATACAGGAAAGAAGAAGCAAAATAAAAATAAAAAACTCTTTAAATTATTGCCTTTGCATTTCTCTGTGCAGATACATGCACACCAGAAGTGCATAGAGATGATAAGGTCTCGGCTTAGCTGCACAGGAGTCGCCTCGGAGAGGCGAAATGCAGAAGTGTCAGTA
The DNA here is from genome assembly GCF_001443285.1 of Poecilia latipinna. Lineage (NCBI taxonomy): Eukaryota > Metazoa > Chordata > Actinopteri > Cyprinodontiformes > Poeciliidae > Poecilia > Poecilia latipinna. The sequence continues at coordinate 38,723 of NW_015112678.1, read as the reverse complement.
ATAAAGCAGACAAGACGCTCAGCCGGACCCAGAAGGTTTGAAGGGCAGACTAGCGGTGGAGTGTGAGTGTGGGAGAGATGGCAAAATACCAAATTAGTCAGACAGTAATAGCAGAAAGAGATGAGTGTAATGTGAACATGCTTTTGGGGGAAGGGGAAAGTGGTTGTGACCCCAAATATCATGCTAAACAGTGACAGAACTGAAAGAAAGAAAGAAAGAAAGAAAGAAAGGTTGGAGGTTGATTGGTAGGGGAAGATTTGCATCTGCATTATTTATGAGGCACAAAAAAAAACACACAGGCCCATTTTCATATGCAAGTTTCAAAGTAGAAGAATAAGATAGAGAACAGAGGAAAAGTTCAAATTAACCTGATACTGATCCTTTAATGCCACAAAGCCATCCATCTTATGTTATGATTTGTGCAGCCAAATTAATAAAGCAGTTACAGTTATAAAAAATCATAATATAAAATACAACCTACATTTTCATTTAAATGCTCTTGCAGTTTAACAAATTCACACAGAATGTTTCAAAATAATCAATCCCAAAAAATGCACAAAATAAAAATGGTGCAAACCACTGGTGCTGTGAAATAGCAGTAATGTAACTACACCTTTAGTGTCAAAGTCAGCATTAAATGAATAGTAAAGCAAAAAGTAATTAGAAGTTAAATGCAAAACGGTTACAAGTGCACTAAATTGATTATTGCTGATACTTTAGGAACAAAAAAAAGTCACTTTATTGGAGATGATTTTGACAAGCTCAGTGTGTTTTGTTTTGCCTTTATTTCATTTTTTTTTTTACAATTACATTTTACTTAGAACTTTATTTGGGGAAAGAAGCACAAAGTCTGCACATAATAAAGGGCAACTTTAAAATTAGTTCAAATCTAAATTTTGATTCTAGTTCTACTTAGGGCCAACTCTAAAACCTCTGAAGTTGTGTAGATCTTGGTGAAGTATGTAAAAAAGAAGAAAAATTCAAAAGTAAAAATCTGAAAGAGCAAAGTCACAAAGAAGATTTGTGAATAACAAACAGTCCTTGGTTTGTGCCTGGGAGTATCTTGGGTCCTTTACAGCTAAATATTTAGGAAAGCAATCAGAGACGCACAGAAGATGGTAAACTTCTATATATAGAAAAGCAATGATACAGCATGAGTTTCAGCCAGTGTCTTCATTTCGCAGCATAGCATCACTGAAACAGTGGCTACTGAGGAAAAGATCATTTCAAGCACTTATTTTTGTATTTTATCAATTTTATTGCATTTATTGTGTTTGTTTGAGAGTCAATAAGAGCTAATTGATCCTGACTGGGACATCCCTCAATTATAACATACAACAGTGTGATTCCTGGAGATGAATTTCAAGAAATTAAATCTTATTATGGCTATGTCTAAAAGTTATTCAAGTCTGTTTTACATTAATTAGTGATCATGAGGGCAAAAAAAAACAAAAAAAAAAAAACCCTCCGAGCTCACATACAATCATAAAAATAAATCACACCTACTTTTCATATGTCACACTATAAATCATCTGCTCCTTACCAGGTCTTGCCGTTACTCAAACACAACCTGAAATGAACAAAAGCTGTTGCCTCATCTTTTGATTTAACACAAACGTGAGCAGAGTGAGAATAAGATTCTCTCTGCCTTTATTAGCAGCAGTGAGTAGCAGCCAGGTGCCACTAATCAAATGTATTTGATTAGCTGATCAACAGCAGGTGTGAGCAAACCACAGCAGCAGAAGTTTTGTTGTTCTGGATTTTTTGGAGTTTTTGTTTTTTAGGGACAAGTTCCTTGATTTTAACCAAAGTAGGAAAATATTTAAATACGACAGAATAATCTGTGTCAATTCGTTTTTGTATAAAAATGGTGGGATTTTGTAGTTTGCATTGTTTTCCAGTTACATTATGAAGATGTTTAGAGCATATTTTGTGTTAGAGGCATTCCAGCTGTTTTTTTTAAGATATGATATTTACTGACTGTTATAAGAGTACATAAATGAACACACCTTTGACATTTTGTTTTTTGTTTGTTTTTTGTTGGATCTGTTTGCCACAGAGCGTTTAATGTCAAAAGTGCAGTAGTTTCATATTATAACCTCTTTGGCAACAAATGTTCTGACCTAGTTCTGCCCAAACCTACTGTATTTTATTATTAAGAAATGTGGTTACATGTCTTAAATTTGTAAAAAAAATCTTCCTTCAAGTGCTCATTATTCTTGTAATTATTTTCGTCTGCTTATCTATATTTATTTGATCGAGGCTCATAATCTCTCAAACTTGGACATAGTTCATCCAAACGCAGATTAGAATCAACATGGAAATGCAGTGTAGCATATGAAACGCAGAAAATAATATGCAGCTAAACTGATTTTGATTATTTTGGGGTATTTTTGAATATTTCTATGATAATTTGTCTTCATAATTAATCAAAAGCACTTCTCTACTAAATGAAAAATATGGACGACACATCACTATTAAAATGGCTAAGTACATACGGGTACAAAGTGATTTGTTTACAACTAAAGAGTGCATGTAACTGAGTAAAAATGGTAACATGTGGATACTAAATTGGAGTATAAATATCATTGAAATACATTTAAAAAAAGCCAGTCTACCTCTCAGTTCATATAAGTACCTTTAATAAAGTTTTGTTCATTAAAGTGGAGGATGCAGATTAAGTTGTATTTCTATGTGGCAAATGATTAGCATGTGTGAATTTAGCTGGACAACAGGCCTGAACAAAACACAATGCCTTGAGACCTGTTTTTGTAAAGGTGCTTAATGAGAAAAAAAAAAAAAATCCCCCTCACATTTAATCACAACAAAACATTTGCACATGTTGGTAATTTTACAGACCAAACATCTTCTCGAATTCATGATGTGAAACTGCTCCATTTTGTGCTGTGGTGAACAAAGCTACATCATGCTCCAGGGTGAGACTGCATTGCATTTCTGATAGTGTGGAAACTGTGAAACAAACTGTCAGAGAACTGTTAGCCATCGGATGAATGTAATTAAAACCTGCTGCTTCCCTCAAAAGTCTGGAGCTCAAAACACGAGGATTTATTTATAGGACGCGTTTGAAACCAGCATCTCTGTAGATTAATGAAAGCAGTTAACTGTGAGAAGCATAGGAGGTTTGATTTCAAAGAGAGCCAGAAGTTACCACTTTATTATGATTTTTAATGAGCTTCAGCAAACAAATGGGCATTGTAGCATTTAAGCTATTAGTTAACGGCAGTGATCTCGAAGTGAAATGAAAATATGGAATAATCACAGAAAACATTGTATTTACTAGTGAGCGAGATTTGCACACACACAATGTGCATTTGCATAACGTCTGAGCCCCAGGTCATCGGCGTCCACTAGCTCTGTCTGTCGAACAGAAGTAATTGCATCACGTCGGTGGACAAACCGCCGCTAACGCAGGCAAACAGAAACTGCTGGAGGTGTTGTGTTCCTTCTCCCTGGGAGCTCAGCTCTCTGATTCTTTCTTCTCTTTTTTTCTGAAAGGTGGTGATGCGGTGTCAGACTGTCGCTTCCTCTGATCTGCAGTCACACAGCGGATTCCCAACGAGCATGTCATCAAGGGCTGGGAGGGGTGTGTGTGTGGGAGGGGGAGGTGGGGGGGGGGTTGCTCAAATGCTCTGCTCGTTACTCTAAACACTGCCTAATTAATAATGTATCAGAGAGGACGTGGTGAGACACAGCAGGGCCTCTCTGCTCGTCACAAACGCAGACACACACGCACACACTTGCATTTAAGTAGAGGTTGATCAATCCCCCCCCCCTTCTTCTACAGGGGCCTCCTCCCTAATTTCCTCCAGGTATTCGGATGCTGAAGCAGCAGGACCAAACAGGTACTTGCCTCTCAAGACATGATGGTAGACTGCTGGTGAATCCTACTTCCTGCTGAATCCTAATGGGTTCATGGTAGCTGCACACTTTAAAGGTGGAACATATAACTCGTAGGTGACGTGGGTCGCTTCCTTCACTAGCAAACATGGAGAAATGTTTGTACTTGCCGTCATATTTAGCTTGAATGATTCATGATCCCTGACAGGTGAGGACAATTGACACTGATGTTGTAGAAGTAAAGGTCTGACCTCTTCAGCTTCTGCCATGTAAACCCTTTGTTTTTTGGAAATAAACGGCATACAGTACCTTGCCAAAGTATCGTATAGAATAAACAGATTTAATCACAATATGCATATTAATGGGATGTGACAGGATAGACCAGAACATAATACGACGCTGAGATGTAGCTTGCATTTCTTCCCATGAGTCAAATTGTTGTTGTTTTTTTTTATTCTAGGAGAACATTGCAAGTAGTTCCACCAATCTCCTTTCAGCTCCAATCACACTCCCTCTTCAAACCAGATAATTACCTTAGGATTATGCTGCCACCACCATGCATCACAGTGGGGATGTTTTTTTTTTGTTGTTGTTGTTGTTTTTATAATCAGTGTCACATGCAAGGCAAAAAGTTCAGTTTTGCACCAAAACTGACCTTCTTACACATGTTTGCTGTGGTCCCTACTCGGCTTCTAAAAGTAAATGTGTCGCTATTGCCGTTTTCTTCTTGCCGTTCTTCCATAAATGCCAAATTTGTGGAACGAATGGCCAGCTGTGGTCCCTGTCAATAGATTTTTTTTCTCCTGAAACGTAAATCGCCACAGCACCTCCAGAGTAAACGTGAGTGTTTCTGTCACTTCTCTAATTTCTCTTCTCACCCTCCTGCTTCTCAGCTTAAGACGAAGGCTGAATTTCGGTAGGTTTGCCATGTGCCGTACTCCTTCCACTCTCAGATGACATTCAAAGCTTGAGACATTGTTCAACAACCTAACATCTTCACCATCTAATTTCTCTCCTGTCTGCTGTGCTCTCTGGTCTTCATGATTTGTTTGTTCGCCGATGCTCAGTAGGACGCCTCGGAGGACTTCGTGGAATATGGATTTAGATTAAGCTTGAGTTACCAACAGGTGGAGTAAGTTTACTACTGAAGGCACTTGGTTGGTATGGATTTTATTCAGGGTATCAGAAACTGAATAAAAATACATGCCACGCTTTGGAAACTAAGGAGTGTTTTTCCTCCACACCGATTTTCCGTCCACTTTACAATATTGCACGGCTTTGTGTTCCAATTCAGTTTCCAATTCCAACACATGTTGTGCCAAGACTCTTTCCAAAAAAACAAGAAAAAAGAAAGAAAGAAAAACGTCAATTCAGCCGAATTATACAGAATCCAAGCCAAGTACATACATTCCAAGTATAATAAAATACATATTTTGGGGGGGAGGTTCTAATGGAACAAAACGTGGAACAGTGCCAGGCGCATGATTACTTTTGGAAGGCATGGAACGTCCATCATTTTAATTTTCATACCTTTTTTTTTATATTAGCATCAAAGCTTTCGTCTATACATCCGTCAGTGGGTGAAATGGTTTGAGATGATTTTGATTTTCACAGAGGTGATTTATGTGCCGTCTCTTTAAATAAATATGTTAAAAATTGTTCCAAGGGAGTCATTAGACTATCCAATTGGTGCTGCACAACTTTAATCTATTCATAGATTATCATTATGTTTCTGTTGTATTTTTGCATATGTTCTGAGGCTGACATCCACATCCTCTTTTGGCCTTTTTTTTTTTTTACCTATTCTCTTTCTTCCGAACATTTGATTTGTTTCCTTCTTTGTTTGTGTTTGTCATACGTAGAGATGTAAATTTAGCCACCCCATGGGAGAGCATCCTCACTTGTGACAAAAAAATTGCAGGAGGAAAAAAAACAAAAAAACCCATGAAAATCTGAATAACATAAACCACAAAAAGTGAGAGGGGTGGGATGAAAAAGTAAAGGAAGGATTGCGGTTTGAGAGATGTGGGGGCACAGAACAAGAGAGGGAGGTTTTGAGATGTGCAGGACTGTGTAAACAGTCGACGCGGGGGCTGGAAAAATTAACGCTGCATAAATTGTACGAAATATGTCCTATTTTTCTTTCTTTTTTCCTCTGCACTCTCTTTTAAAAGGGTTCAGGATGCAGTGCTGTCAGATGAACGGCAGACAGGCATTTTCCGACTTTGTTTGATCCTGGCTCCTTTTTATCCTTTTTTTTTTTTAACTTCCCAGTGACAGAGGGGAGGCAGAAAGCGGGGTGCAACGTGTGCGTGTGTGTGTGTGTGTGTGTGTGTGCGCGCGTGTGTGTGAGGTGTTGGTGGAGAACGAGGGGAAACAGGAGAGATGAGCCGACAGGAGACACATGTAGACAGACGTTCACAGTTATCACACCCTCATTGACACTGCCTTTTTAGTTCCTACAACCAGCAGATCTCACTGGGAGAGCGGCAGGGATTTTGTGTCTGATAACTGTGTCAGCACCTCGGCACACCAGATCTGAACACACTGACACAGTGATTTTATGGACAGGGTCTAACATCACACTCATGCTTTTTTGCACACAACAGCTGGACCAAGAGGAGAGATGGGAAAGAAATACAAAAAAAAAAAAAGCAATCGCATCACA